>NW_021850553.1:877544-910543 GCF_003651465.1 Formica exsecta
AAAGAGCGAGATGCAAGCGTGTGCGTACGTAAAGAAAGAAAAGACAGAGGGAGAGGGAGAGAGAGAGAGAGAGAGAGAAAGAGAGAGAAAAAGGACGCGAGATGCCTGGACGAACAGAACAAACTCGTAAAGCCGCTTAACGATCCATAATTTTACAACGTTCTGTAATAACTATGCTCCCATCACCCCGCTATCCGCAGCCCGTGTCTTCCTTAGCGTCCTACCTGGATTTCTCTATGTACGCCCTCTTGCACCACCGGGTCTAGGGCGAGAGTGTGAAAGAGAGAAAGCTACGACGGGAATTCTAGGACGGTGGGTGTATTTATCCTCGCCTCTAGCTCTCAAGGACACGACCGTCCCCACCCATTCGCACTTTTTGCTTCGGTTCTTGCTAGAGCATCCTGGGAATAGTTTTTGGAAGAAGGATCTCGTTCGCGCGACCGATTCCGGTTAGCGAGGTCCCGCGAGTTTGCCCGCAGCACCTTTCACCGATATATTTACGAGTGTTTCGAGGAAAGACATCCAAACGTCTCGCGCGAGAAGGAAACAGAACGGGAATCAGTTTAAGCGCGTTCCTCGAACTCTCTCATCAAAATGCTCGTACGAGAAACATTTCGCACTCTATCCTTTTGACGGCATTCTTCCTTATTCTTCCGGGGTTTATACAGCTCCACACGTAAACGCCTTATATATCTCGATGAATAATTCTTGCAACACTCGTCACTCATACTAATATAGATTCGTGTACATAATTGGCTATTTCGTAATTGTCTCGGCATTATTAGTCCCGTCGTATTCTATCTTTTATTTTAACTAATTTATACCCTCTTAATGTTACATTTTTTTCCACCACAAATAAATTATTTCGGTAAGAAATAGCAATTCGAAGTAAACGGTAAAAATAGACAAAATTTGAATCTACTGTTCGAGAAATGGAATTCCGTCGTGAAGACATTCGTAATGCAAGATCGTTAAGGATCGCATGCGAAAAGAAATAAAATATAATATGAAATTTAAACTGAGCGAGCATTTGATAGATAACACGTAAAGATTCAGTGAGAAATTTCCGGTACACCGGCAGTTGATTATAATCGTCAACCGAAGAATGGAAAGAAGGTGTGGCCGGTAAAGTTGAAAGGCGCTTCATCATCAATGTCAGAGTTGCAAATGCATAAAAGTGATTGCGCATGATGACCTTTCTTGCGATGAAAGAAAGTGTGTCGTAACTGTGTAACATCAACCTCATCCTTTTTCTTCCATGTCGCAGGAATTTCTTACTTAAAATTGTCGCGAAAGCAGCTTCGGCTCCCTTGTTTCTCATCCAGCTGACTTTGAAAAAGGGCCACGTAATTTCCATACCATATGAATGATGTTCAATACTTGACTTTAAGCATGGAAAGAAAATTTAGTTAAAGATATAGAAAGTTTATTAACAAATAGGAAAGATTATTACGAGATCGAAAACTTGAGCTAGATACGCTACAGAGATTTGTATCTGTATTTATGGACCAGATAATTATCCAGAGTTATCTTGCACGTCCTCCCGACCTACGCTAGTCGCCTGGAGTGCAATAGCAATCAGGAAACGAACGGGACGAAGAAGATGCGAAAGAAGAGAACCGAAGACGAGGATCGACGTCGCGGAGGAGGACAGAAGGATCGACAACGAGAAGACGATAAGAAGGAGAAGGGGGAAATTCGTGTTCGATGGAGGAGGTAATATCGATTCTATCGTGCTCGGCGCGCTGGAAGAAGAAATAGGCAACGGGTGGATAACACCGGATAAGGATAGAAGAGTCACGTAGATTGAACCGTAAAATGAGAAACAATTAAGCTTTTATAGAGTTACAATCCAGGAGGTTGCCACGGCAGCTTGCTAAAGTCGCCGCGCGACTCGCTCTCGTCCCCGTTGGTCCGCGTTACAACTTGTTACATCCTTCAAGGTCGGGAATGCACACGACGCGACGGAGCGAAGAGAAGAGAAGGAGGATGATAGAGCAGGACGAAGACCCGATAGCTTCGTAGATTTTTAAAGGGAACAGAGGCTCACGAGTGTATACGCGCTCCGTGCGCGTAGATGCTCGGGTGCACGTACGTATTCGTCCGCGATCATGCTCGTCTATGTGTTGGTGTGCGGACACTGCAGACTCGGCGCGATGGATGTACTCGTAGAGTACTCGTATACCTGCCAGCATGACGAACCCTTTTCCCGTCTCTCTTTCTTTTGTACGCGCTGCTTCCTCGCGCTCCTTCTCTACCTACGAGACTTCCTTCTCGTCTCCTCTTTTCCGTCTCTTCTCCGCTTCGATTTCTTCAGTGACTTCTGATCGATTTCATGTTTCTCCCGCATTTCTCGATGACTACCGCCACGCACGCACGACGGGCGCGTCCTTGGCGAGGCAGATGACAAAAATCGTATCGGCGGGCGAGCTTCTTTTTGCCGATGTGTCGAGCGTCTTGCTCTCGCAACGAGCTCACCCTCCGCGCTCTTCAAAAACGCCGCGCGTCTCTGCCAGTTTTTGCGCCGGATCCATCCGAGATCCTTTGCGCCGATCATCGGTTTAGGAACAGCCGTATACGCATCACTCGCTTACGTACGCTTCGCTTCGCGGCGCTCCTGTTTCCTCGCAAAACCTACAAGACGGAATGCTCTCGACTCTTATTCCGTAATATACTTTGTTTGCTCTATATTTTCTATTATACTACGTATTTTTGATATATAGAAATCTTTCATATGTTTCTTTGAAAATTATTTCTTAATTTCTGTTCCCAGGCTAGTACCTTTAAAAACATGATAATTTCTCTTCTAATCTAAAAGGACTCTTATGTTCTCTTCATCGCACTTATTGATTTACACAATATCAACAAATAATCCCTTGTAGCAATAATTGCTAACAATATATTGCATTGATAGCGGTCTCCTTTCTTTTCTTTCTCTAGTGCCAAACCGCCACTAGAGTTATTCATTCATCTCTCTCTCTCATTGCAAAAGCGCTGCGTAGACACTTTCGTGTCTTCATATGGTGCTTCTCTCGCTCGTGTACTCGGATAATACGTTCCACAAACGCGCGCGCGCATATTACTCGTGCGTGCGTGCGGATCCTTCGAGATCTTTCTCGATCGTACGCACCTCGTTCAATCTCAGGCAGCGTTCGGTATTTAACGGCTAACGACCCTCGCATTTTTCTCGCACCGACGTGCACACGGACGAATGCACGACGCACGCATGCACGAATACAATTATCCGCATCGTGAAAAGATTCCGCTCTAAATCAGGATGGCTCGGCGGGGAAGCGCTACTTGGAAACGTTTTCGAAATATAGAGATACGCGAGACATATCGTACCGACGATTACACCGTCATTTTAAAACATCGTTCTTTTCATCTTCTTTTTTTGTCTGGTATACAAAATTAACTCTAATAGGTAAATCTCTCTTTTTCTCTCTCAGGCCATTTTCTCACGCTTTATTGAATTACAAATAGACGACAGAGAGTTTGTAAAAGGATAATAATAATAATATCCACTGTCGCGCAATAATGATGATGATGAGTTATCGTTGTAAGTAGCTGTTATAAACCTTTAAGGAGCTACGGATAGAGGAACGTGTTCCGTGTTCCCGGTACTCATCCTGATCGAGACATCTAGCTCATATCGGCAATAAGAAATCCTCGTAATCAAGTCATACGCCTAATGGTCAATAGCGTGCGATTTAAGCTTCGATCCACGCTCGAATCGATTCGTATCTCTGTTGTAACGCAATTTCTATGGCCCCGATATACTTCCTACACGCGATAATCCGCGAAGAGTCTTACATTACATATCCCACCTCGTATTAAAATACAAAAGTCTGCATTTACCTTCTCGTATTTACACGGAATAGCATGAATATCCGAGAGACACGCCTACGTGAATACACTATACACGCAACGCGGCGAGCATTCGCGCGTAACATCACGTGTATCTCGCTTGTATCGAAATCACTCGCTCGGTTCGGCTTCATCTCATCTCGTCCGTACCATCGGCCATGCTCACCGATTAAACGCACGACGACGTAATCGGGAAACGTACCTACGCACGTAGGTGTACGCGTGAGCGCAACTTATACATCGATTGCGAATTGGCTCGCGCCCAGCGCACGATCCTAATCAGGATCCGGCGGTGTTTAGCGGCTAATGATTAGCCGATTTTTCCTCACACGACGAAATAACCGAGAGAGAACGGAGCGAGATGGTGTCGCCTCCGCGGTTTATCCTTCGGCTTTTATAGAGTCGCTCCATTTGCCGCAGCGGTGCTTCTACTTGGGCGCAAACGTAGACCTTGAACGAGTTCCAAGAGAGCCGCCGTCACCGCCGCGTCTCAACCCTCGCGGATTCCCTTTTTCGTCTCGCGACTTATCTCGCTGACGCACATGCATACGCACGACCTGCACGATCACAATGTTGTCCTCGCCGCAAGAACCACCGTATATTACGCGCTTTACGGTCCACCGGCGATGCTGCGTTGCGCCATGCCGCGCCGGATTGTCCGCGAGAGACCACTTGACCGGATCTCCCTGAAAATTTTCTCCTTTTTCTTCTTCATTATCCGGTACAAAAGCGCTTTACAACGACGCGTTGAGATGTTAAGTAAAATTGTGCGCAAAATATTGTATAAGTACGGTAGAACTTAAATACAGTATATTGAATTTAATTAGAGAGGAGAAAAGTTTAATGAAGGAACGTTGAGATATTTTAGAATCTTATATATTATATTATGTGAAGTGTAAAGAAAAGAGGTGGAAATGCGCACCATGCCGAAGGAATATGCGTGTATAAAGCGAGTCTGGTAGAACGGTTGCACCGTTTATCTACCGGTTTAGCGTACGAACGCGGAATACTACGTATGCGCTTCTAATTCTTACAGTCGAACCCATTTTCTTCGCCGGACCAGAACCGGTCATCGATATTCGATGCCTCGTTCTCCCGATTGATATCGCATATGCAAAGCTACTCAAGCGTGAAACTAGTACTATGTGAAAACTCGCACATTCCTCCATGATGTCTCCTAGATCGATCGCTACATCGATAGATTAATTCAGATGCAAGTATTTCTCCAATATATAATCCAGGAAAGATGCAAAATTACAAGTCTATATAAATATCGCACTATTCGCTCTGACTTCGTACGGTCAATTGATGTAATTTTGAATTTAATTTCAAAGACCAGAACTAAATTTGATCGAAAACAGACATGGTATTTCGCGAGATACTTATAGAGCCATTGGCGTTCTATTACAAAGAGAGATGGAGAGCCGCTGATATCTAGTGATGGCAAACGATGCGTGGAGGAATAAGGTTGACGAACGTGCGTGCCGGAGCCGTTAGAAAATCGAGGAGCGATCGTGGGCGTGTGGCAGCGGGGCCTTAAGGCGCCCTGTAATGCGCAGCATTGACGCTTTCCGGGTAATATTACCGCGAGCCGGTTGATAGCAAGAGCTGTACCAACTGGCAAACGCCGTAGAAAATACTGGATCGTCTGCAGGTACGCACTATCCGTCCCGAAGATATCGGTCTTTCAATGCAGAGCCTCTATCACGATCGTTTCAGGCCAACCACGCTTCGGATAAGCGGCCACATCGCCGCGATATTAACCATGAATGAAGCGCATTCCAAAAGCCGCAGCATCCGATTACAAGCTTTCGTATAGCTTGGCTTTGAATTTTCTAAATCGCATAATCCAATTGAAATTTGACTTAAATTCGATTCAGCGTTGTAATTTTCGAAATGCGTTTTTCTTATAGTATGTAAATCATAGAGATACAACGGAAACATTCCGCAAAAAAATTGGGATATCCATTAATATTTGTTTCAATGTCAATTAATTAACAAGGTTAAATTGATCGAGTTCGATGGGACTTTTGATTTAAGTTTTTCGTCGGAGGAAATTTTACCAAAAATCCCAGATATGCATTGAATCAAATTCACAGGTAGCTCAACGTGTCATCAATTAGGACGATGTATCAGCGACGCGAATATTCTCCGAGTTTCATTAATTTTACGAGATGAATCCAATCATAAAATACAGCTCGAGTACCGGGCGTATGCGAAGCGTTTACACTAATGCCGGTATAATTTCAATGGCAGAGTCATCCAGTCTCTACGTATCTCGCCGAAACCGCCGAGTGTCCGTGAGTGGAAACGACAGCGAGAATGAGAGAAAGCGAGAATGAGAGAAATAATTGGTCGTTGGAGCACCGTTTTCGCGTTACACGAAACCCCATTAGACGAACGATCTGTCCTATCGGTCCTCGCCTCAGATAGAAGTCGAAAATCAGGTCGGAAGGACGAGCGCAGCCACCCTTTTATCCATTTCTCTTTCTTCGAGTCGACATCCGTATCCTTCTTTTTCTCTCATTCGACGGGAGTCAAAGGTGCTTCCTCCGGCACAAGACGCTGACATTCGTGATTTCGAGGTAAAGGAACGCGCGACAAGGTTTCCAACTTAAAATTCCTCCCGCGCCACTCGCCCCTTCGACGATGTGGCGACCATTCCCGGGCCCTTTCCTTCGCCGATGCGCACGAACTCCGCCAGTAAAACGTCGCTTTCACCCTTCCGTGGTTCACGATTTTAAACCGCTGCCGGACCTCCGCCGTTTCAAAACTCCATTATCGATAACGGAGGCTCTTTTCTTATATTGCGTCGTTAAATCGCAAAGGATCAGCAACATTTAAAATATAATCGACCATCGCGTTTGATAATAGTTTTCAGATATAATTATTGACAAATTTTAAATATACATCTCGATATAAAAGATAGCTCGATATTTAAAGATATAAGATCTCAGGTAAGATACGTAATAATAAAAGATTAAAGATCTAGTCTGGTGTGAGATTATGTTTCCAGAATCATAAAAGATGTTTATTAACTAAAAAAAAAAATTAATTTGAGAGAATAAATTATATAATTGTAAAAAGATAAAGTTATACACGAAATTTTTATCGCGGGATTATCGTCGGCAATATTATCGTCGAAAAATAATCAATCTTGCATCGTGTAATAAAAGGTTAATTATATTCAAAGTCCATGACAAACAATGTCGCGCGATGCCTGCAATGTTCCCTAAATTGAATCAGAATTGCTTCGATACGACCGATAGGGGGAAGAGGGGGAGAAGGAAAGGAGATATCGAGTAACCGCATAGGACCTATTCTTCAAACGATATCTCTTACGACCCCGTTTAGATGTTATCTAAATTGTGCGCCTTTTAAACGGCGTCGCACATTATTACACGCGACAGATTTAGATAACCGCCACAGCTCGAGTCGCGGGACCCTTGCCGAGCTTCATACGATCGTTTTTATACTAACATAATTCGTCTGGGAGTCTCTCGGATCTCGCCGCGATGAATAAAAATCAATTCACCGCCTATATATGGAAATCAAAGAGATGAGAATCTGTCGATATGCGACGAGATGAGAGTAAGTTACAGCAAATGATGTCTTTTCTACGGGATTTATTTTTCTCTCAAGATCTCTTACTATAATAACGCGATTTTTATAAATAAAACAATAGAAATAATCTTTAATCACAAGAAAACGACACCATTTTTATTGTGTATTTCGTTTATACACAGAAAACAAATAAAGCTACTATATACGGACGAGAGGAAAAAAATAATAAAAATATCCGCACTGAAAAAAATATCCCCGCTAGAAAAATATGGCTTCGTCTACGAGAGATGAAACCTCCCGCTGATATTGAAACCTCTCGAGTGGTATCGAATTACTCAAACCGGACTTAAATGAGGAACGAAATAATATTACGTTAAAAATTGCTATGAAAACGCCTTTTTTTATCTTCTATTAAAATAATATCTGATGCTCGTTAATTGTAAAATAGATTGGCCGATAACTTAAATGTTGACGCAAGCCATGTTCATGCGCGAAAGGCAGTACGACGACAAACGGACAAACAGACAAAATGTATTACATACGTAGAGAGAACGTCCGCGCAACCAGCCGCGTATTAACACTATAATATTCCGGCGTTAATGATTTTAATTTAATGCTAAGACAGTGATATTGCCACGTCGATTCCACGAAAGAGAGCGCGCGAAATAACCGAATGATTCTCACAGCGAGAGACCAACGATTACGTTTTCTGTCCTTTCGCTCTCTCTCGCCTGGATCGCCTTCTTCTTCCATGTTCTGCGCGCACGCGGCCATTCCCTATAACTCTCTCCTGCTCTCGCGCCCGTGTACGTCTGTACGTACACACAAGTACGTCGTTAGCGCGATCTGCTAAGGGGCTGGTCCATAAATTTGCGATTCGCGAAAATATCTCGGCAGACGGGCAATTAAGATATCGAGAGCGAGAGAGGAGGATGGGGAACGCGAAGAAGTGTGGTGGCGAAGAGGAGAAAGTTGCGGGAAGGAGCGAAGAATGAGGAGGGAGGGAGGGAGGAGAAGAAACTAGAAGAGGGACGAGGCGAGGAGCGGGAAGAGCGGGAAGAGGGAGACTGGGAGACCTAACCAGCCAGAGGGAGGCTGGGACAAGTACCAGAGGGCGTCGGCCCTGATCATCGGGAGGAACGCGGCCAGACACTCGCCTAGCTTTAATTATGGCGCCGTGGCCGCGCGGGGCGGGAAAAAGGGAAGCGGGGCCCCTCGTAAAAGTAATTTCAAATCGAGTGCGCGGGGCCCACCGCGCCGGTCTAATTAAATTTTGGCGCAAAAAAAAGACTCCCCAAGGACTGCCCCCACCAGCGGCGAGAGGGACGAGGGCGATCGTAAAAAGCGCGACGGGGCCTCGTCGGACTCTTCGTTTCTCCCCGGTCCGAGCTACTCTCTCGCGCGCGGGCCCTCCGGCCCTCTCTCGATTCCCCCCCTTCGCGATTATCGCCTCGCTGGCTCGACGACGCGTAAAACAAATCACCGTCGCGCGAACGGGAATTCGCGACCTGCGACAAGCGGCGCGAAAGTAGGACAGCGTGCGTCTTGAGGATCTGCATATTGCGATTGCGTTCCTCGATTTTTAGGTCCACGCGCGCGGCTCCGCGTCTGCGCGCATGATTAACCAGATTGGCAGTAATTAACGACGTGGACAAACCGACGGTTTCATGCGCGATCGATAAGGTATGATAAAAGCCGTTACGTTCTTGACGAGTTTATACGACGAGGTTATACGAAAGGATCGAGTGGCCGCAGGACATATGACTGTCACGAAGTCCGACGACAATGCGTAATTTATGCGAGAGTACGCGCAATTTACGTGAGTCATGAAACAGAAGGGGCCCTTCTGGTACTGCTCGCGCGCTATCTATTGCGATACCGACCGGATAAAGCGACACACCTGGTGTCCTGTTCTGTGATCTAAGGTCGACAGTCATTGCGAATGCAATAGTCGTAAGCATAACGCGTGTCCCGTCTTTATCGCGCTCTGCCCACCAGTGATTGCATAATTTGCATGACCTTAACAAGACAGAAAGCAGATGAGAAACAGTGAGAAAAGTAAAGTAATTATTTATTACAATTAGCATAATCGTGTCTCGTTTATCTCATATTGTGCGACGAAGAAGTAATAAAAAATATGTGAAACTCTGTAATTTTAACAGCTAATTTATATAAATATGAAAGATGCTACAAAATTTAAAGTAATATTAATTAAAGATTGATTCATCCCTATCCCGGAGGGCAGTATATACGTATATGACTTGTACCACATTAAGAAATTTCATATCATGCCGAGATAACGTTTAAGAATAAATCTGATCGCAACACATCGCCAATTTTCTTATCCCACAAAAGACATTTAAATACATTGCTCGTCGCGAAATATCTCGTAGGCCGAACATGAAGCAGAGACATATGAGATATAGTACGGCTCTTACGCAATATATTCCCGACAATGAATCATTTTTATTGAACACAGCGCTGAGTTACATGTTGAGAATTTCGAAACAACATTCGGAACGCGACGTTCCCGACCTTCACGCTTAATCTTTCAAATAATGTATTGAAATGAATATAAAGCGCGAAATTAGCAGGAACGATTTGCGTGAGTTTAAATCTAAAGCCGACCGAGCTCGGTCAATAGCTCGAATTCCAACCATCTTCGATATCAATGATAGAGTCACGGGCAATTAGGAACACCAGTCTCGTCAAGCGAAACGTTCTGGCCATCTGGCAGCCCGCTGGTCTGTGTTCAGGTCGTCAAACCAGCCAGTTCGTCGTGGTACACGTTAAACCTCGTCTCCACGAGGTCAGCCGCGCAAATCACAGAAACGAACCTTATTTTCTCGTGATGGTGGGTCCGAAGAAACGGCACCGGTTTGCTCCGGTGACAGACGTTAAAGTATTAGCCGATTGCACGTATCCGATATCCCGTCGAATTGTGATGGTGGAGGTGAAGGAAGAAGACACGAAGAATGTGGAAACGGGGAAGGAAGAAAGCGAGAAAGAAAGAGAGAGAGAGGAAGACAGACCCTCATTTAAACCACCCACCAAAAATAAAATTCTCTTTCCCATCTGTGCTTCGTCTTTTTCCTTCTCTACCTATCTTTGTTCCTCTCTTTACATCGCTAGATTCTCTCGTCTTCCCTCTGGGCAGACCTTCTTCCTCGATATCCACCCACAAAAATGCAACAACTGACCCTTCCAGCCGTGAAGCCATCTACCAACGAGCTCGACGTCTCTCGAAGAGGATCAATGATACCGTTTCACAAAGTAACAAGAGAGCAGAGAGAATCTTTCTCGCAAAAAGTTAATTCTATTGATACAATCTACTTTGTTTTACGATATTCTCAACACGGTGGCGTAGCGAGCGAAAAGTTTGCAGTAGAAACGACCGTAATTTAAAATTCCGTTGTTGCATCTCTTTAGTTTATTCGCGATTGAAACGTGAAAGTTGCATCGGGAGTGTGGGACAGTCGTACAGTATTTGGCAGGTGAGTAGTGAGTAGAAATGTAAATTCGAGGAAACGATAAAGATAACCAACTAAAGACTATCGGATATTATAGCTTATCGACTGCCCACACTCGCTCTAGTCTCTCTCGTGCGCTTCGGAATTGCTACATTGTACTGGTCGGGTGAGTTTGAAAATGTAAATTCGGGGAATCAACGACGAGGATAAATTCGGAAAAAAAATTTCAAATCTTTGCTTACAGAAACATCTCCGCGTCCGTCCCCTTCTCTTTCTTTCTCACTCTTTCTCTCTTATATCCGTACAAGTTATCGGAAACATCTACATCGTGCATGTGAATATCACAAAGTTGTAAGCCCGATATAAATCAACGAAGATAATATATACGCCGAAAAAGCATATTTCCCTCCGGGCGTGTCGACCGCGAACACGCTCGTGCTGTTAGACACGTGTCAGTCTCTCTCCTTAGCAATATTTCTTTTTTATCATCAAAATGCAGAATATCGCGATCAAATTATCTAACAAGTGTCTGATCAATTCATAAATTGATTATTTAATTAACAGATATATATATATATATATATACGCACACGCACACTATATTCTAATAGCCAATTGATAATTACTATCTCATCCTTGATCTTTTATATGATTTGAGTGGCTTTTATTTATACACAAAAAGCTTATTAAATCCATTAGTATACATTCACAGTTATTCATGTTAATTTCCCGTTGCCATGATATGAGGCAAAACTGTTTTGGTAGTGCGTGCCAAAATATGCAAATTTAATTTTTTTTAAATAGTTGCATGTGCCTACATTGTTGAAGTACATATAATAAATTTTAGTATGTTGCAAAGATATTTTTGATTAACCTTCCTACAGAATATATGAAGAAAAATCCCAAATGGCACGTCATAGTGCGTGCCATCCAAATTTTTATCGCATTCCAGCACGTATGGCTCGCCGCTCTCTTCTCCTTCCCTTAGAGATGTGGTAAAATTTTTTCTCTTCCTGTCTTTTGTTCTCTCCCTCTCTCTATACTTTCCTTCCTCTCGCTCGAGCTATCAGAAACCTCTACAATGTGCATCCGAATAGTACAAAAAATTGTGAGTACGATAAATCAACGCAGATAATAAATACACCGCAAAAACAGCATCCTGCTCGGGGCGTATCCAGTGCGAGTGCTCGTGCTCGAGCTATCGAGTGGGCGCGCATTGTGTTTGGCAAGTAAGTAGTACAGAAATGTAAATGTGCTGAGGCACGGCAAAAGAGAGAGAGAGAGAGAGAGAGAGAGAGAGAGAGAGAGAGAGAGAGAGAGAGAGAGAGAGAGAGAGAGAGAGAGAGAGAGAGAGAGAGAGAGAGAGAGAGAGAGAGAGAAGAGGATGCTCCTCGCATTATTCCGTCAGTTAAAGCGCGCTGGAGGCTCGTACGTGTCGCAGAGGAGGAAGGATCGAGCATAGTGTGAACCTGTCTACAGTTATAAATAAGGTACAGGGGTCAGGGTGAGAGGACCGGGGGGTTTACGGGATAAATACCGTAAGTTATGCCGTGTCGCGGAGAAGGAGCGGATAAGAGGGCCGAACGGGCTAATTCTACGATTTAACATGATCTGCTAAAGTGTATCCTAACGTCGCAGTCGCGTAACAGCCCCCTTTCTTTCCCTCTCGTGTCCCACGCCTCGTGGAAATGTTCAGAAATATTCGTAAGTCCTCCTCGGGATCGAGTCGAAACCGTCACAGCCGTTCGAACGGCTCTCGGGACCCACCAATCCCTGCTCTCTCCTTCGTTTTGGGCATTCTTGACCTTCGGGGTCACTGTGCGGCCACCTCTCGATCTTCCTCGTCGGTACGGAATTACTTGGAAGTGCGGGAATCTGATTCAAGAGTAAAGACCGAGAGTCCGGAGAGAAATATAGCGACGATGTCGCAAACAAATTTATTTGGCGAGAAAAAGAACATTTTATCAGACCGGACAAAAAATCATCGAAACGTAATAGTTGGCAATAAATTATAAATTCACCACGAATAGAATTATTTGTCATATCCACGAAAATGTTGTCGACATTTATTAGCAATATTTTAGAATCTTACATTCCGTTAAACTGAGAGATCACTAATTTATCTATAATTTCTCTATAATTGAGAGATACTGCTTATAACTGTCGGAGAAATACTTGACATATCCGTGAAAAAAGATGCAAGACGAAAAAAGTAAAGTGGAAAAGTCAACGAGAAAGAAAGAAGATCCTGTTGTCGATGAATCTGGCCACGACGGCAGAATATTCGGAGGCGTAGACGATTTTTTGTGGCCGCCGCGGCAGGACTCGTCGTGGTCTCTTTCTCTCTCTCTCTCTCTCTTTTTCCCTCTCTCACTCTGTTATACCTGCCGAGGCCCCGGGCAACCGACCATTGTATGCAACAAAGCTACACTTTTCTACTCGATCCCAAGTCCTAATGGATAATTAATTTTTGATAAATCGTCGCTTCGTGACTAGCGTCGACGCGCGGTCCCGATTTGTTTTTCGATTTTTCACAAAAGGAAAAAAAAAACGCCGGCTTTTACACGACTCTCCCTTCTCTTCTTCTCTTTTTCCCTCCCCGTGCTCTTCTCTCTTTTTTTTTTTCTCTTTGCCCGCCGAGAGATAACTTTGGTATTCCTCTGACCTCTTGCCGGAGTTGTCGACGGGCCGGGCTGTCAGGATACATTAGGATAATGCGACGAATGACTGCCGTAAAGTCGAGATCTCGGATCAACGGTAACTATTGTATAGCTTCGGATTTACAACAACGGTTTCTTTCTCTCTCCTATAGTATTACGCGATAGTTATTTCTCACATGTTAATAACGACATCCGGTAAAATAACTGCATATTTTTTAGCATTATCCACGCTATAAGATACGATATGAAATATGCTGTGGAGTACCGTATAATTATTTCCGCTTAGCCTTTTAAACAACAGTCAACGTTTGGATAATCTATATATAATATACGAGAGATATAACCGTGATAAGAATAATAACAGTAAATATACATATATATATATCCGTGACAAAACTAGAATATCATTCCAATTAACGATTATATTTTCCTATCTCAGGAATCTACCAGAGATGTTATTAATGTGCATCTCGACGCGGATATCTAGTTAACATTTAGAAGGAGAAAAAGAGATGAAAGAGTCAAAGAAAGGAATAGCGAGAAGACCGGGGAATGGATGAAATTACTGCGGCGCAATCTGACGCGAAGCAATATAATAACTGTAGCCTATCCCCGGCATTCAAAGGGTGTAATAACGTAAAAGGAGGAGCGACACGTTTGAGAGTGCAGAGAAAAACAGACCCGAGAAGAGACGGTAGCTCGCGTGCCTGGACGGGCGAGGAGAGACGCGCGAGGAACGGCGAGATTTTTGGGACACGCACACACGCGGAGCCCTCGAATATTCGAACCGAACGACAGAGCCTAAGAAGGAGGGAAGCGAACGGCGAGAATTGATTCGGGGCCGTTTTGCGTGCGCGGGCGGTACGGGAACGTCTCGGATTCGGGACATCTAGGCGAAAAGCGAGCGCGCGCGGAGCAGAGTCGCCCGAAGCGCTCGCGTGGCTACCACCGGCTCTTTCGTGGATCACGCGCGCGTCTCCAGCGTTCGCACGCAATGCTACCGCACGCGGGCCGCACCGCGATGCGAACCCGTTGCAACGTTCGAGGAGAAGGCGGCGGCGGCGGTGATGATGCTGCGTCGGCGGCGCCGATGATTACCGCGCAAACGAGATACGCATGGGAGGCAGGCTCCCGCGAGCATGACTCTCATAGCAAGAGAGAGATGGGGGGAAAGAGAGGAAAAATGTTTCTTGTCCGCGCGCGCCTCTAGAAATAATTATAAATATTTCCAACACAGATAAGAGCTCTCTCTTTTTCTCTCTACGCGTATGGATATATTTCCAAATTGCTCGCGATTAAACCCGCCGCGTCCTCCTTTTCGCCACGCATCGTCGCTCGCGGAACTCGCCTGTAATCGATGCGTTACGCGTATTGACGCATGCACCAGCAGCCCGCACGGTACGAAGAAAATTAAATGTAAGTGGCCTGATGATATACAAGTTCCACACGAACGTACATCGCTTCCTGTTCGATCCGTTTATGCGGCGAATGATGGCTCGAGATCACGCGAAATTCATCGATAGATGCTTCATATCGCTTGAAACATTATACGTTTACTCATAGGAAGATTGATATACAATCTTATTCTGTCAAGGAAGAGAAGAAAGCGATGCAATACAAGTAAAAAAAAAAAGTGTATGATTTAAAATAGAAGTAACGATCGATATCACAACGTTAACAAACTTTGTATCTTTTTCTAAAATTGCGAAAACTTAATCTTTATAGATAACTGCGCAACAACGATACCAAAAAGAGAGATATCGTTTTAGACATGTATGATAAAAAGAGAAATTTTGTTAAATATATAGAAAGCAGGAAGAAGCTAAAGAGAACAACTTGCGCGTAAATAACGCAACATTAGAGTGCTCTTTTAGAGACTCTCTTAAAGATTAGCATCGATAGATTATATCGCAAAGACGATGAAAGAAGAAACTTTTTTTATAAAAGGCGGCCAACAAAGAAAAGAGCTTCCAAATATAAGACTAGGATTTTAGCGATGCAATTTCACTAGCCTACTGTCGGTCAGCAGACAGCAGACGCCTCGCCGCTTACTGTCTTTCTTTCTCTCTTTCTCCATTTCATCCGTGCATCCTACCCTCTCAAATCCCGTGCCGTCCCATCCTTTAACTCCTCTTCTCTTCCCCTCCCGCCGTATACCGGCCCTCCTCCCAGAGGTAATTTACTTTCCATCCTCCTTCGTTCGCCGCAAGTACCAGATACGTTTCTTCTTTCTCCTCTCTTCGCCGTCGTTCGTCGTCGTCTTCTTCTTCTTCTTCTTTCCTTCAGATGCGCTCGGCCTATACTCGGAACGCGCTAACTATTTTCCTCGCCGGCTAAAAATATCTGTTCTAGGTGTTTTGTAGAAATTCTCAGTCGGGATCTGCGACCTCCCGCTACGTTCTTTTGTGCAAAAACGTAATCCTGAAGGATTCTACTTGATCTCTTAACAGACGGATTCATTACGCGGGTTTCTATTCTTATATAAAATAGTATCAAATGAATCATACCAAATCTCTTAGACAGAAAAGTTTTTTTATTCTTTTTCAACGGGATTAAACGTCTGATATCGAGAGGAATCTCCATTCAAGAGTTCATGTAAGACTCTCGAGAAGGAGAGTCTTTTCATAAAGACTGATACATTCGGACAGAGTCGCGACGTCCAAAATACACATATGTGGATACTGACGAATCGTCGTTACAAAGTTATTTCACTGCATCTCTCAAAGATGCACCCCTTTACAGTTTATTCCTTCGAGCGTTCCGGCTTATTGTTAGAGAGGCAGTAGATCCGCATTAGCGTACTCCTACCGCAGTCTCGAGAGAGCTGCCCCTCTTGTTTCTCCTTGTTTCTTACCTTATCTACTTCTTCTCCCCCTTCAGCTTCTATCTCACTCACACCTGCGCTACCTATGCCGCCGTCTCTTTCTCGCATCAGAGAGAGAGAGAGAGAGAGAGAGAGAGAGAGCGGAGAAGAGAAGGAGGAAGCAAGGAGAAACGAGTAGTAGTAGCTGAGAGAGAAGGAGTAGTTCAGAGGAAGCTATCTCTCTCCTGTACTCTCGCGTAGCATCGTCGAGGCTTGGTATAATTAATACAGGCTCCGTGGAATGCCGGTCGCCTCACTCTCTTGGCGTCCTTCCCGCACCTACCCTCGCCTACCTTTCGCTTCTTCCTCGCCACTCATTCCGCCCTCTCTTGCCCCGCCGTATTCCGCCTCATCCGCCACATCTGACCAGTTTCCGTGCCTTTGCCTAGGTCCTAACGGCGGGCCCGACAACCCCCGACTGAACGAAGCAACCGAAAACCCTCTCGAAGCCCTTTCTCGTCCTGTTGTGTTTGGGGGGGCCGCCGTCGAAGAAGAAATTAAAAAGTAGAGCATACGCATAACGAGAACGGCGACAACAACAACACGCGCATACACAGACAGGAGTGGAGTGCTCCTGACAGCCGCAGCCTAAATATTGGACCCGCATTATCCGCAGGCCCCACAGAAGCAGTCGAGTATCTTGGTCGCGCGCGTGTGATTTTTCACGGTGCGTCTATTCGCCTTTTCATCCCAAACGACTTTTCTAAAGTTTAACATGGCGTCTCAAGCTTTCTTTGGCACGCGTCGTGTCAAGTGTAAAGAAAACACTTGTAAATCGCTTCCACATTGTCCATGGAGCAATTTGTAACAAGCTAGACACGTTACGCTAGAAACAATAATCTCTTGTAGTTTCTTCACAGTCATGCGTGTTATAGACTTGCATCTTTTTCGAAAAGAACCAGCTTTCACTGGTAAAACTAAGAAAAAATAGCCAAAAGTTAACTATTTCACAATTTGCGATAATAAAAGTATATATCTTTTCATATCCTGAATGAAATACCCATTATTAATTTAGTAAGTAAGTAAACATATCGGTTTCATAAGAAAAAAGACATACAAAATATAAAATTAATTTAAATCGATTATTCTCAAAAAAATATTAATTATTCTAAAAATATTCACAAATTAATACTCGGCTCTCCGATCCTGACGAATTGAGCAATCGTAAAAATGACAATAGGTGTCTTCGGTGACGACGACAAAATCATTATCGTATTATAGAGGAATCTCAGGAACTCGAGCGAAAAAGACGGGCTATTAATTAGTCCACTTGTCGTCCGTGCGAGAAAGTGCGCTGTCAAACTCGAGCGAGGTTCCTCGAGTTATTTCGCACACGTCGCGGGCAAACGGCATTTTCTCTAACAAGTATAATTATGGTTAACGAGTCGACCGATTGAATTGTTCTGATATTTCGTCGAAAACAAGAGATAGGAAAGAGAAAGAGAGATGGAAAGGAATATACAATAAAAAAGGACAGTGGTGGTCTGGATCGGTTTGCCTTAAAAGGCGGAGTGCCTTCTCTCTTCCCTCGACTTCGCAGTTTCATAACTGGAACCGTCGTGCCATTCTTTGCTTAACCATCATGTAGCGTAGTATGTTGCTCGCTAAAATGCGCACTATTTTACGCGCACGAAAGTCACCCGGTTGGCCACGCCGCGTTCTTGAGAAAATTGTCAAGTGCCGACGTCAGAACGACAGCACGTAATTTCACGCTGAATGCCTGAGACAGCACGGATTTTAGATTCATTATCCAAGTAGGGCGCCACATGGCGAGATACGACGACAGAGATTTTGATCATCAAATAGCATAGCGTGCGGGAAATAACTCGACAAGGACATCATGTCGCCTCGGACAATCTAATAGAAAACATTTCGACCCTAGAAAATAATACCGGCATTTGTACAGGTTTCATTAAAATCCCATAAGATTTTTTTAAATTAAGAAAATTGAACATTTTTGCATCGAGTATATAATTAAATGTCGTAATCTATGGAGAATCAATCATAGCCATACGTATATAATTTATCGTCGAAACGCGTGACTGAAAGTTGCATCAAAGCAAATTTGGATCGATATTATTACCACTCTACTTACTTATGCTCAATTTGTTGTTATTCACGTAGAGCATTAGGCAATAATTAAAGCAATGTTACAATCTATTGAGAAGAAAGAGATTCAGTCGCTAAATCATGTATCGAGTTAGGTAATCGATCGTTACATATTGGCAAGTATATTCATGCTAATGGATCGAATTAACAACAGGTGCCAAATCAAGTGTAATTTATATTAGAGAAACGATAACTCGAGCAAACAGCACGAACAACTCGCATTAATATTATTTGTGCATCGGTAAAGCTCGTACTTAATTCACCGTCACGGTGTAACCAGCCGCGACTGCGATTAAATTCGTCGAGCGGCACGATAAGGCCCGATTTACTATTCCTATTCACGATCTATATTAATAATATACGCATAATTAATCGGAATTATCATATTGTTTTGTCAAATAAAAAGCGCGAAAAAGCACTGGTTTAATAATAAAATAAAATAATTCGCGATTGCAAAGAGAAAATTAAGTGTAATGCTGTAGGTAAAATAATATTATACGATCGGTGCAATTAACAGCGAAGGAAGGAACACGATCTCCTTTCACTCTTTCGTTGCTGCGGATCAGGCTCCTACCGATGCCAGTAAAATCGAGAGCACCTCTCCTCGCCGCCATAAAATGCAATCGATGTGCGCACTGCTTATCGATGTTTCTCAACTCTCAATCCAGCCACGTTCCAGCCTCGTACCTCCGTTTTCCCGACACCTGCACGCGCGCGCTCTTTCTCGACTTAGAACAAACTAGCCTCTTATTCAGCGCTCTGGCCCCTCTGTTCTCCGAGATGTTTGCCCGGTGCCTTGTTCACGGATCGGTCGCGCCTACCTTTCGTCGCGGTGCCTGTGCTCTCTCTGGTTCGAGGGATCGTGGGCTCGCGGTGCTGTATCGCAGGTCAGTTCGAACACGCCGGGAAGACGAACGAGAAAAAGAGCGAAAGAGAAAGAGAAGGGAAAGGGGATGTAGACGCGCGCGCGGTCGAAGACGAGGAAGAAATTCCCGGACGAGTTTTCTCGACGTTAGTCGGTATCCTACGGGGAAGAATCCTGACGCCTGTCTCACGACGACGGGAGAAAAAAAGACGTAAAGGGGGAGCGCGGGGAATGGAAAAACAAGAAAAGGAAAGAAAGAAAAGCCATTAAAGTGCACGGCCCAAAGACTCCATTTTTCCCGGCACCTTTACGGCTGTCTGACTTTGGCGATCAGATAAGAGAAAAGCCTATTACCTTAATTTCTTTTCACTCGTCCTCTCTTTTATCCCTCGAGCCCAACTCACCATTTTGTTTACTCCTCAGTTCTCCTACTAATTTGTTGGCATTCTAAGCACAAAATTGCGAGCCGTAATTGCGCTGCTACTTGAGTTTTTTCTTCAATTTAAAGTTAAATAAAATGTTTGCATGTGTATAAACGCATTATAATTTGCATTTAATTATTTTTGATATTTATAACACTATTGTGATCATCAACAGAACTTATTTCATTTAATTATAATAGTACTTTAATTATAATAATAATTTCTTCCTTCACGCACACACACACACATACATTGAGAAAGAGAAAGAGAGAAATTGTGCGAGGATTAAATTTCGTTCCGTAAGTTTCAAGATTTTATAATATAGTATAACGCGTGGAACAATCAGGTATCGGATCGCCACCAATTTAATTAATGCACGATTTCGAGAGGCTGCCGCCGAAGTCCTATGCAAGAATAATCTCACAAATTTACCAATGCTCGTGAGACGCGATAAACGCGAGAAAATACGAGGCCGTATGGGAGATAACGAAAAGCTCGGACAGTAGCCGAAACGGAGACTGCGACGGCCTTGGTACCTTTGGAAATTTCTTGATGACTCACACTATACATATATCGGCGCCGTAACATACATTGAGAAAGAGAAAGAGAGAAATTGTGCGAGCATTAAATTTCGTTCCGTAAGTTTCAAGATTTTATAATATAGTATAACGCGTGGAACAATCAGGTATCGGATCGCCACCAATTTAATTAATGCACGATTTCGAGAGGCTGCCGCCGAAGTCCTATGCAAGAATAATCTCACAAATTTACCAATGCTCGTGAGACGCGATAAACGCGAGAAAATACGAGGCCGTATGGGAGATAACGAAAAGCTCGGACAGTAGCCGAAACGGAGACTGCGACGGCCTTGGTACCTTTGGAAATTTCTTGATGACTCACACTATACATATATCGGCGCCGTAATTACACGCTGCAACGGACAAATGAGTGCGGCCGTGGGCGAGCGTGGGTGCGTAAAAAGCATGCCGGGGACTCGCCTCGAAATTAAGTTAATTTTCGCCGATGACACGACACGCCGCGTGCTCGGCGTTTTCTCGCGTCGTATTCCACTTTTCATGCGGTGACACCGGCCGCCTTGAAAGTGTTACGCGAACAAGGATGTTTGCGGTGTCCTGTTGTCGCTTTCGAGCCTCTCGCGTTTTTAATTACCTTAATCTCGACGAGGACGAGGGCAACGAGGACGACGAGGACAAGGACGATGCGGCTCGCACAGCCCGAAATATGGCTTAAAATATTTGAGATTCCTCGACGCTCTCTCCGCGCGTCCTTAAACGCGCGCGGCGAATCGTAAAATCCGCGACCACCTCCAGCGCAAGAATACTTGCCGGCGAGACAAGGGAACATCGATGATGCGTGTAATCGTGATGACTTCGATGTAAAATTAACACGACGCGTACAGGCGGCTTGTAATAGATGCACGTTTTTACGGACTTCTATATAGCGCCTTCTTCGTTATCTTCACCTTCAATATTATCATGTATATGACTTATACAATCGTGAATCATTCATGAAATTAATAACGTTTATATTATATCACTTTGTGTAATGCGTATTATACAATTCGGAGAAATGTATGCGGGAGGCCTCCGAGAATACCCCCGAGAAAACGCGCCCTCATATAGCGATTCGGATCGCGAGAAGTCAGGCAATGCCGGCTTCAAATGTGGCGGCTGGGTGCACGCAGCGCCGCTGACAAATGAGTTTGACCAAGTGCAAGTGAAATGCAGCCGCAAAAAGCCGTCGTGGCCCTCCGGTCGTCGGAATGGAATATGGGTAGCCGGTCGGCCGCGTGCTCCTCTCTTTCTATCTTTCCCCCCCCCCTCACCCCTCTCCACTCTCTTTCCCATCTCCTACGTCTCGCTGGCTACTGCCTGCGATTCCCCATTAACGAACGGGTCCCTCCGCACGATCCTCACCACCGTGCATTATCCACGGTTATGGTTTTTCGGGCCGTGGTTGCCTCGCCGGCGAGATGCATTCTCGCGAAATGCACCGGCGCGGCGGAGATGTGTTGCGCAAAACGCTGGGCGGGATGGAAAGCCGATGGAATCCGCGAGAACGCTCGAACGAAGCGGTTATTGTCGTGGGATTACGACGATCGTGGTGAGAAAGTAAGGCGGAGACTTTCGCAAAGATATAAGTCAAGACATATATTACGCTTCGTCATTAGAAGAAGTCGCGTAAAGCTATTAAATAATTTATTTTGGGAAAGAATAAAGAGGGAATATAACATCAAAATCAAGTTATCGATGATATCAGATTCGACGACAGATGCGACGATGAATACGATGGCGCCGTTTGAGCAATTATCTACGTCGCGTTGCCGACGCGAAAGCAATCGTTTCACAATTATTGCAATAATCGGTTTGTACGGGCCTTTTCTCGAGCGAAACTATCGGAATTAAGGGGCGCAAGCGCGCCTTAATTTACATCGCCGACTTAAAATTACCATGATTAGGCGGCCCGGTGAGCGGCGGGTTCTGTTGAATGCATCCCGCTCGCGATCGGCGGCCGCAGCCGTATGATAAATAACGCGAGGTCCATACGTTACGCACAACGCACGCCGTAATACAAACGAAACACATACGCGATTCGCATGAGACGGAGGAGCGCAACGTGGGGCACGATAGACGGGACAGGAAAGGGGAAGAGAAACGGCGGAGGAAGAGGACCCTGATGTAAGTAACGAATATCTGATAGCGAATCCCCGGCATTTTCAACGTATCCTTCGGCTCTCCGCAAAACGAATACGGGCCCCTCTCAGCATCGCGAGGCCCCCCGCGCGCTCTCGAGAATGATCCACGCGTTTCTCCTACCTACCTATGCGGCGCTTCATCGCGATCACTCTTGCGTACGGAGAAACGAAACACGGTTTTTGAAGAAAGAGAGGGAAAAGCAAAAAAAAAATGTGTCTTTTTATGGATGAAACTCCAGGAAGAATAAACATGTGCATTGATAAATTAACGTTTTATTTTGTGACATTCCTCTTAATTCTCTTCTTCCGAATTTGCATGCGTGAAGATCATTACGTGATTGTCGTTTCGCGCGAAAAACACACATTACGCCTAATAAATTAAATATTTTTTTTCTAACTCGACACGCTCGCGTGACATTATTACTTGAAAGTGCCCCGTTTCACGCGCTAATTATTGCAATTTCTTAATCAGTTTGATAGAATTAATGTCTCAGCGGAAACAGTGGACCGTGATTACATTTTCGTAGGAGTCTGTAAAACAAACAATCGAAAGAAAAGAACCGTTTGTCGACCATAAGCTTCTCGAGTTGTGAATCGCCGTTTGTGAGTAGTAGTATTAATAATTCATACTCAAAGTCTCACCGCCCGGTTTTAATTCCCTTGTGTCCAACCCCCATAATTTAAGGATAACGTTTCACTTTTGTCGAATCGTATGCGACAGACGTATTCCTTTCATACGGCGATGGACCTATTATAATCGTCGCAGCGTGTAATTATAGCTGTCCCCCGAAAATTGTCGACGTGGAAAAATGTAGAAGAGTTTTTATTCGCCGCGCTTTCCGGCGCGCTATTTCACAGCCGCCGAAATAAATCGGCACCAAGCACAATTGTTATAATCGGGCGCGCTCGTCGCGATATTTATTTGTTCCAATTAAGAATTTGGCCGGCACGCGTATATCATCGCGATATACGCACCGGTGAAAGAAGGGAACAGCAGCGTGCGTGACCTCGCCCGAATAACGTCACGGGCAATTTCGCGACGGCAACGATTATCTTAATTTTCGAATCTCGTTAGCGAAATTTAATACAAACATAGCGGCACGGCAATATACCGCGGCGTCCTTCAAATTTATACACACCCATTACGCATTAAGAGCCGAAATTATTCGCGCACGTTATAATGCCGCGGTTGGCCTTGCTATGAGAGAATTGCGCCGAGACTCGCTTGGCAGCGCGATATCTCTGCAGCACACTCAGTTGCAAGCTTATTTTACCTCGAGGGAAAAATATCGCCGTGAAAGTGCCTTATATCGTAAGCGGACACTTCAATTATAAACTTGAATCGAGGAATTAATCACATCGTCATAGCGATTTAAAATGTACATGTAGAGTGGATGTACAAATAACAAGACGACTTGATTACAAAATCGCAATTTTAAGAAAGATTATCCCAATTTTTCGAAAATATACGGTATATATGAAATAGTATAAAACGAAATGGTTATAGATAAGCAGACTGTTGCAAAATACACATTTGGGGATATATTACACAAACATATAAAAAAATAATTACTGATATCAGATCAATAGATGTACAACGATAATCTAGTGCGTATACTGATATAATGTCGATTTTACTGTGCAACTTGTGTGCGTAAATATGGATGTTAAAACCAGTTTCGCGCAATTACCTGATTGATTTGAAAAGATCGGACTTATTGGTCTCGAGAGAGAAGAAGCATGCATCCGCATAAGCTTATGCCATCGGAACAAACACCAAACAGAATCTCTCCTTGGTAAATATCAATATTTTCCTCGTACAGCACGTGCCACCAACACGCATTCCATCGGTTACAGATGGCGAACGACGGTGACGCTTGCATTCGAGCGTGATACATGACGCGCGAGCGAGCGGGACAAAGATAGCGGAAGAAGGGAAAGAAAGAGAGAGCTAAGCGAGAGAGAAGTGTCCTAAGAACGGTGCCTTTCAGTTCGAGTTACACGAAGTGGAGACTCCGTTCGCATACACGACTCGCACTTTCATTCACGCGCAACACGCACGTACGCACGCATTGCGCTCGTACGAGACGAAATGGCTCGCGCGCGTATTTTTTTTCACGACGTCGCGTATCTTCCGGATCTTCAATCGCCAATGCTTCGTACAAAATCGTTGCACGCTTTAAATATCACGTCGGGATAAATCGATCGACACGTTATTACACTGTATTGTCGCAATATATACGCAATGCACCGACTGCATCCCACGCACGGCTAGACGTAACCGTTTCGCAAGCGAAAACACGTGCTAAGATTAACAATGCTATTCTCCTCTCTCTCTCTCTCTCTTCTGAAGAGAAAACACATGTCAAAATTATAAATACTATTATAAAAAAAAATGTAAAAGAGTGTCCTCTCTCTTCCCCGTGCTTGAATTTCTAATCATTAAAAATATTCTACAGAAATTTTAGATGGGAAAAATGCATGTGTGTGGATTGCAAAGAAATCGATATTGAAATATGTATAGTCGTGAGAATTGTAAACATTTAATACGCGGACTGTGCAACGTAAGGAATCTCATATTACGTCATAACTTCATCTCGCTCTCGAAGTATAAGCTGGTCTTTTTCTCACACTTCGTCCTTGTAATTAATCTCACGTCTCTTACGACTACTAGGCTAGAGAGGGTATACGGAACGGCGTTAGCCTGACAACCTACTTCTGGCGACTCGTTTCGGTAGAGAAACCATTCCGGTAACGAGGGTCAAGTTACACCTCGGCCACACAATGACCATACCGTACTATCGGCCAACAACAACAACAACAACAACAACAACGAGCGTGTGACGTAAGATGCAGTTGACTCATGTAATCAAGACAGAGGATCGACGATCTTAAAAAGTTCTACGTCACTTTACCTAGCTCGAGTAACTGGTTATAGACTAATAAATCTGTAAAATCCAGATTTTCTTCTTGCTCTGAATTAATTAATTCTTTAAAAAAATCTCGATATTAAAAATATTGAACATATCGACTTATTTTTTCAGATGTATTTCACATACTTTTGTTAAGATACAAGTACACACAGAATTTGTGTTTTTTTAATAACTTCGATTTCATATTCATATAGAAAATATTACATTGGATGAATAAAAATTTAATTAGCAATAAAAATTGTTATTGTTTTTAATTATGTTGTAAATTCAGACAGATTATTAGACGCGAAATATCACACAAGACAAGCATGCATTTTAGCAGATACATCGACACGTGCATAACGCGCGCAGGAAAACGTCAGCCACCCGGGAACATCCTGCGAACAAAGTACGTCACGAGGCATACGAGGCTAGACGACAGGTGGTCGTGCTTCTCTCTCGAAAGTCAAGGCTTCGATGAAGATCGTGAGCGATCTTCCACGTAACTTCGGTCCGAACGCGCCGCGATGAAAGAAGATAAAGGGCCAGGAGAGCGTGGCCGGTGATTGAATTGCGGTAGCCAACGGAAGTGTGGTAGCAAAACGAATGGCAACACGGTGCTTAAAATACAATTTTGTTAGCGCCAAACGCAATTTCAATATTCCAAAATCTCGGAAATTTAATAAAAGTTCATTGAATATATTCTATTATTCTAAACATTATCTATGAATATAAAAAAATAATATCAGGGATTAAGAACACTCAATCACACTATGCGCATCTTAAATCGTACTTATCAGTAATTTCAAGCAATGTATCGCAAACACGAAATACAATATCCTGACTCTTGCATAAAACCCGTCGACACGAGAGATATACTGTTTAGAAACTTCCTGATTCTGTGCATTCCGTGGCCGTTGAGCTCGCTTTAGAAAAATTGTGCAGAGCCAGATACTAGATAATATTTTCATTTCCGACCCCTTGGATATGTCCTACTCGAGGAAATCGTGGCGATTATCGGATTTTAAAGAACGAGACGACGCACGGCATATGTGCACGCCCCCGCGCGACGTAGTGTCACGAATCAGTTTATAATGTCCGTATATGCACGCGCGCGTACGTATTTCCACGCGTGCATTCTCGAAGCGAAGACGCCAGTATTATAGTTCGCCTACGTGTATACTAAGTGTACCAAAAGTCTCGTGCATTTTCTATTGTTTGACAAACTAGAAGTCTATTAATTTTATTTATATGAGAAAAATACCTGTAATAAAAATTGTGCTAATAAAATAAAATATAATTTCCGCACATCTTATTAATAAAAAAAATTATTCTCACTTTTACGTCCAAAATTAAATTTGTTTTTGTAATTTTTAAATTTCCGTCAATTTATTATAAATCAAGAATTATGGATTAATATTTGCTTTAATTCGGATTTGTAATATCCATTTGGACAAAGCGCGCGACTTTTAAGACACTCTGTATATTGAACCGATTCCCGGGAAGGCATTTAAGCCAACCAACCACCTGCTGTTAGTCTGATGCTGTTCACGACATCTCTCTCTCTCTCTCTCTCTTTCTCGAATCTCCTTCTCGCTCTCTCTCTATCTTCGTTCCTCTTTCCTGCGTCTGTTGTCCTCCGCTACCAGCATCCCTCTCGCCGCTCTCCCCTGTCTTGTATTCAGACGTATTACGGCATCGTGCCGATTCTCATCCAGCGGATGAACGAGAGTTAGTTATGCAAGTCGAAAAAGCGCAGAGAGATAGAGATAGAGAGAGAGAGAGAGAGAGAGCAACGCAGCAAGGTCATCGCACAGCGACGGCGATGATGACGACGATTCTCTCTTGACCTCTCTCTTGATCATCAAAGATATCGCCGAGATACATTCCATTCAGATCTGATACCTCTTCCTCCAGACTTAGCTACGTTTGGGGTAGCATCTCTCGATAGGGAGACAAATGTCGAATAGAAAATTACTTGCACAATTTCCATTACCTTTTCTGTTGCCCATTGAAGAGATAAGCGTATTATTACTCGACTTGTCGTTCTACCGGCTTTATGCAGATTGTGCAAACATAAGCGTACAAACGGACGGAATGACGTTTCTTAGCATTCCCAGTAGTTGACGACGAGGAGCGAATTTACAAGTGTATTAAAACGTGGAGACACCGCGCTACTTAACCGTGCGTCTTATCAGCGCTCGCGACGGCGAGATACAAAAAATCACGCTCGCTCTGATAATGGGACAGCGCGTAACTCGTAAGCCGACGATAAATGCAACATTCCGCGCGATGCACGATTCGTACCGAGAAATGCTACGGAGACGCGAAATTAACATTTGACGCGGCAATAGGCATACGCGATATAAGATCCGAGATGTAATAACGACGAGTCGCGTCCGGTTCGCGCTTCGTCGATCTAATTAGCACCAGATCGGTTAATTGCCCTGCGGTTTTCCGAGTTTCGTCGATCGTCTCGATAAGAGCGGCAATGAAAATATATAAATAGATAGGTAGGTAAACCGATCGGAGAAGGAGAAAAAAGCTTGATAGGCGGAAAAGGAAAATTCTTCGAACGAGATCGCGAATGAGTGGATTGACCTGGACGATGTGAATCTCGAAGAGGACGTCTCTCCTTTTCTTCCTCGATCGAACGGCGCGAGGCCGAGAAGTCGGCGAGCGGAAGCCTCACCCGAGACTGAACCCCGCGGTGCACGGGGAACGAACGCGGAAATGCATCGGCAGCAGGCGCGTAACAACGGTAGATAGACACCGCTTGATTGAACGTCGGTTTAATTAAAAGTTTAACTCGCCCCTCGCTCGTTCGTCTCACTGCGTCATCGTCGCCAATGTCGGCGTCATTGTCGCGTCGCGTCGCACTCGCAAGACGCAATTTATTTCGTGAAAGGCCCCCCGAAATTAAAATCAGGCACTTAGGCATTTCGGCGTGTATTCATGCACCATATTTACATGTGTATAATCCTCGTATGTTCCCAAAAAGGAATTCAGAAAGTAAAATGTGCAAAATGTGAGAACGATAATCCACGGAACCGTATATGTATATCGATAGTCGAACTTGACTCGAATAGAATAACGATGACATTTCATTCCAAGCCGAGTTTATCAATAGTACTTATTACGTAATGCAAATCGTACGACACGCATTCACATTGAGAAGCAAGCATACAAAAGGGTAATTGAAACGTGATTGTGATATGGTGTTTTTTTACAATATATACGAACCATACGATAAGCATTGTTGCAAGAGATTAACTCGCCTATGATTGAATTGTTGAAGACTATAACAGTTGCATTGACATTCGATTTAATGATCTCATTGCATTACTAACATTGTGCATACATTACTATCAAAATATCACATCGAGGGCACTATAAAGGCCAACGGTTCCCGATTGAGAAACGGCTTAGCTAATTGAAATGTACTGGGTAACACGAACGGTTATCTGTCCCAATTCTTAGCAACAGTTTTACATTTGATACAAATCGAGCGACTACAAAAATTTCTTCAGACCTTTCTATTTATGTCAAAATACACATGTCATATATGAAAAATATATTACGACAAATCTACATATTAATTTATCCATTTATTATATATACATACCAGTTATCATATTTCACATTATTATCCAAATTTTTAATAACATTAATATTGCAAACGATATTTGTGCAAATAAAATGTGATTAATAGTCCGTGACGTTAAAATTGCCAACACATGTTTATTAGTCTGACAAATGATTTCGCTATTAAGATATAACGGAATCTGCAATAACGATTTGTTATATCCATAATGCGTTCTAATGTAACAAATTACGTATCATCTATTCCGTATATATCGCGATGTTAACTATACAATATCGCTCATTCGTCCATGATGATTTTCACAATATTGACATAGCCGACACATCACGCGTATCCAACTTAAATTCCAGCTCCGAATATTTTGCACGAATGGTCCGTTGATTGAACATGAACTTAATTAAAAGTCCTGTGAGTAGCTTTCTAACGTTAAAAGATGTCACGGCGCTTGGAGCGCGCTATCGCCGCCTAATAATGTACTCGTAGCACGTTTAAACGCTCGTAAATTAGAACGCGACCAGTTTTCGCGCGATTCTTCCCGCTTACGAGAACAGCCCTTATTTACGAGCAGCACGTCCAAGACGCGGCGCTCGGGGGTCATCGTGGTTCATCGGCAGGATAGAGCACGCGCGAAGATATCACCTCGAATGTGTTATGCGCTAATTCCGTAAACTTATCGCTGCGCGATTTATATCTCGCGATTACATCATGTTAACCACTTCTCATCTCGGTCATCAACCGAGAATCATGATTTAATTTTCGCATCGGAAGATCTCAATGCACATCCATCCAATGATTGAGGCGAGATATCTCTGGATATTAGATCGCGAGATAGCTCGCATAGAAGTGCGAAAATATACGCGAATTGATACACGTGGGGGCCGCACAAACTGGCCACGAATTGGTTTAACTCATGGATTTACTCGCCGTGAAAGTTCGAACAGGCCAGTCGAGAAAATATCAAGCAGAACGTATACGAGGTCTACCGCGTCGTAAACGCCAGAACGAAGATACACGTGTTGCAGGGCGGGAGGAGGAGGAGAGAGAAAGAACCCGGGCGGGTGGTTGAACCGATCGTATATCAAGCGTAATAGAGAATTGCCCCGGTAATATACCGGAATAATTCCAGGAAATTCTAGACAGTCCGTTATACTATAATTACTGGAGTGCGAGAGTAAGTTCTCGTATCACGTCGTTGATAATAACGCGCGAAGAATTTGCCGGCCAATCGCGGCGCGAGAAATAAAAAATTTGTCCGAATCATACACGAGATGATCGTCGCTTTGACGCAGATCTGTTTTCTGCGCGATATATGTAAATGAAGATCAACAAATGATTATCTTGTCAAAAGGAGATGAGCTCTCTTACCGTATACTTTAATAAAATAAATCATCCACACACGCGCGTTTCTCACATCAATGAATTATAATTACCGCTAATCATAACATTTCGCGTTACATCTGTACTGGATCGAGTGAGTAATAATGTCCAGATTGTCCAGATGTCAGTGTATATAACGATATAATTCTACCGTATTTATGACAAATGTATCTTACACATATTTCATTATGACTTATAAGATTATTTTGTAACTGTAAATTTTAACGATTAAGTTCTATTTTGCAATTTCCCTGTCATCAATGTACAATTTTCCTGGAAGAAAACTATTATTCCCTCGATTATTCCCTTATTATGTCACGCTAAGAAATATTACATTGCATTAAAAAAGCAAGATGAAATATTTCCGTTTCGTGCGTTAATGTCTCGTATAATCAAAGGAACATTGAAGTTAAAAGCCTTCGATCCCGGAAGAACAATACGGAATTTCTCACGAGCGCTTCCGCGACAAGAAGTGGCGAGAGAAGGACGAGAGACGAAAAGAACAGTATCAACCTGAGCATCGCATCGGAACGCGATCTGTCGAGTTATCGGTCTTATCGATCGGCCAGCGTAACGACGAATTTCCGTCGAAGCGAGAGAGCGAGCGGGTAGATTAAGGTGAGCGCGCGCGGAAGGGAAGGCGGGAAAGGTAGGGCAGAATGGAAAAGATGATTGGTCGGGAGTGAGAAGAGAGGCGCGGATCCTATCGGAAAGTAATTACCGGGCCGGTCGTGCGGTCGTAATTAATCAAATTCCGCGTAGGGATGACGCGACGAAAACGAATCGGCCCCAGGGGAATCCATTAGTGAAACACGCGTGTCTCGCGTGTATTATCTTCGGCCGGCGCGCACACGGAAGAGTGCGAGCGCGCTTACACACATACACACACGGCCGCTCGCACGGCCCGCACTCTCGGTACTCTCGCACTCGCGAGGCGTTAGCTTCCACTTGACGCGCACGATCCTTCGATCTTGCACCTTATCCGACTAATTGTGCGAGACTCTTCTCTCTCTCTCTCTCTCTCTGTCTCTCTCCCCTTTTCTCGTTCGGGAGAACCGTGACGGATCGACGGGTCAATCGAGGTCGTCACTCGGCGCATCTCGCCGCGCTTCTTCTTGCCGCTTATCTTACTCTCGCAGCGTTAGCTTCCACTTGACGCGCACGATCCTTCGATCTTGCACCTTATCCGACTAATTGTGCGAGACTCTCTCTCTCTCTCTCTCTCTCTCTCTCTCTCTCCCCTTTTCTCGTCCGGGAGAACCGTGACGGATCGACGGGTCAATCGAGGTCGTCACTCGGCGCATCTCGCCGCGCTTCTTCTTGCCGCTTATCTCCGATTACACCGAGCGGAGCCATCGGTTTTCCGCGCGCGAGAGATGGGAGCGCGGAACGGATTAAGTGTAACTCGGAAGAAGCCGATCCAGAGGAGACTGGGTTAACTGACCCTGAGCTGGCGATTCGCGCCGTCCCTTACTGGATTATAGTGCTATAATACCCGAGATAACCGCAACGTGTCCCGCCAACTCAAAACTATCCGCTACTTGATGGATGTTTAACCCTTTTCCACGATAAATCTTTGTGAACAGAAATCTCGTCGGTTTATTTTCCTTCCGCATTTATATTTCCACATATTTTAAATATCCTATCCGATGGGATATATATAAATTGGCGAACGCGGAAGGATTAATCCGTGATAATAGAGAATAGAGGCGTGCATAAAACGCATCACGTGAGCGTGAAATTTCTCTTCCTATCGTTTATCGTTTCTTACTCTGATCGCGAAAATGATTACAATTCGTAACACCAACGATTTTATTGATACGCTAACCTCGATACGCAGTTCTTTGTTTTAGCTTGGCAACGTAATGGTAAAATAATGAAACACTCTTTATTGTACGGAGAATAAACGCGACTTTGTAATAAGATACTCGATAATGCTTTTTGTCTAACAGTATCATTATTCACGCGGTAGATACGGTCCTTCTTATTGCTTATCGTCGGTTACATTACGAGATAGACGGTGCGATCGTGTAATGCGAAACGGCTTTAAGGATAATTTCACGACACATAGCACGAATACTTCTCTATTAACGCCAAGTGTAATCCTTAATGTATAACGCAAATGAAGGCAATCTGTCGACGCAATCGTCGCCTTGCATCTCGACTATATAAGTCGTAAAATAAAATTTCCCTAATAAAAGCCGGTTTCTTGTAATATCGTCAATATAAGCAAGGTCGTAATATTCTCGCTAACGACACAAACAGAGAAAGGGAAAAAAGGAATTAAATATACAGATGGTCGCGAGACACGCGTCTAATAATATTCGCGACTAAAATTATCAATCGCTAATGTTAGTATTTGACACGTTACTTTCCCGTGACTGGCGATTAGTACGCAGACTTAAAGCGCTGCATGCATGTAAATCATGTAATGGCACTGCGTCGGAGAAATTCTCGAATACTTCGTTAACTGCTCCACATCCATACCTGCCTGCCCTATCGATAGGCCAATCAAATCGCGCGTAATCGGCCACCTACACGACTTTCCTGCAGCGTGGATCGATCGGTAA
>NW_021850553.1:910623-928344 GCF_003651465.1 Formica exsecta
CAATCAAATCGCGCGTAATCGGCCACCCACACGACTTTCCTGCAGCGTGCATCGATCGGAAAGTGCTTTTCCCTCTGAGCGTTGCAGCCTGATCGGTCGCGAGACGAGATGCGTGCGGCGGAATGCGCCCCAGAGCTCGATCGTGCGGCGGAGAAAACGCTCGAGACGTGGGATCGCCGATGATCGATCGCGAAATTAAGTGTAAAACTAAACTCGCACACGCTCACGAAATCCAATCTCGCGTGCAACCTTCGGATTCCGTCGATCGGGCAATGACCGACATATATAAAAGTCGCTTCGTTTATTCCGTAATCCGATATAATGGAGAGAGAAGCGAACAATCTGATGCACAGAGAGAGATAAATAGTGTAAGAGACTGCCTTGGCAAATTTTATCATCATTTTAAAATAACCGTCCAATTAAATTTTTATAAACTCGAGAAATGTGACATCAGTTTTCATCGAATCATATACTAATAACGTTCCAACACACACACACACACACACACACACACACACACACTTTTAAGCTATCTAACAATAAATATAATTCTTAGCGCGTACGTTTATTTTTTTAAAGTTAATGTTTCATTAATCAATTTCGAGTTTATATTTTTATTTTTTCGGTAACATCATGAATATATATTACTGTTTATTCTGCCGGGATGCAAACTTTCACAAGTAACGAGACTATTTTTTCACGGAATCGCGAAATAGGATGTTTTGTTGATGAGGCAAAGGCGCGTGATGCAGGTGCAAATGAGGTCTACGCTCGGCTTAACCCGACGCTTGCACTTTCCCGGTCGCACCAAGTGCATTGGAAAGTGCGGCTCACACGCAGTTTCCCGTCCCTTTTCTCTCGCGCCTTCATCTCCCGATTGCCTCTACCTGCGTTATAACCCGGTACCGATCTGCCTATCGAGCGCTTTCTCTCCTCGACGCCTCGATGCATATACATACGCACTTAAAACCTCTCTTCCATCTTCCCTTCCCCTTTTCCCTCTCACTCTTCGTCGTTTCGTTAAACTTGGAGGAAACGCTCGGCTGCAGCCAGCCGCGGGCTCTTCGGCATGGAATGATCGAGAGTGACCGACTTCGATCGGGATCACGAAACATGGCCCGATTTTAACGTTTTAACGCCTTTGGCGAATCTGAGAAGTTTCTTAATCGCCTCTCATCCCCACATCTTTGTTATAACTTAATTAAGTAGTTTATTCAAGGGCGTATGAAAAATGAGAAATATATTGATCACATAGTTCTATTCTCTCTCCATCGTTTCAAAGTGGATCGAGAGAGAGAGAGAGAGAGTTCTCTGTGAAAAATTATAATTTTTCAAAGAGAAATGTCGTCAGGCAAAAGAGAAAAATTATCAGATATGATTGAGCATAAATGTAAAATTACACTTTACGTGCGAGGCTGTGACAAGTTGAATTATCACGATAATCAAACTTTTAAAAACAAGCGTCGTTACGATCAACGTTATTTTCGTTCATTAACGCAACGATACGTACGATTTTATAATATCCGGTACTAGACATTTATAGATATTCGGAGACAATCATGCCACATTGATAAGTTCAAGCAACTTATAATGTCACTCGAACAGCGGCGTGTTACTTAAATTATTTTATTCGCATTGTCCCGATAATACTTGATGACATCATCCTTAAAGTAACAGAAATTGATTTACGCGTTATTAATCCTTACATTTTGAGAGAAAAGAAGAGAGAATATTTTAAATTATTATCAGTAAATTATTTTTTTCTCTTTTTACTATCTACACAAACTTTAAGAAAATACGTGTTGGACGAAATTTCCCTCGAAACTTCATAAATTGCTTATAAGTCGCGAGTGATGTCGTTATAAAACGGCTTTATTGGGCGCGCTTGTAATCCCGGTATGATAACCGCGGGGAGAAGGAGGAAGAGAGGGATATCGTACGATCGCGTAGAGAGCGCAAGGATTTTTCTCGGCTTGTCTTCCGCGGTCTGTATGCCTGTAGCCAGGCTCGCCCAGCTGCCAAGGATTTTACGAGCCGTTCCTTTCTGAACGGCGTTATGCACCGTAGACTCTCGGGAGCACACCTCGGTCCCGGCTCTCTCGTAGAAGTTCCCGAGCAATCACCTACTTCTTACGACGTACACATCTTCTACTGTCTACTCTTGGTCAGCTCGACAGCGAGTCGGTATCGTTTGTCCGCGTCGTTGCGAGCATCACAGTGTGTGCGCGCGTCGTAGACTCTCGGCAGCACACCTCGGTCCCGGCTCTCTCGTAGGAGTTCCCGAGCAATCACCTACTTCTTACGACGTACACATCTTCTACTGTCTACTCTTGGTCAGCTCGACAGCGAGTCGGTATCGTTTGTCCGCGTCGTTGCGAGCATCACAGTGTGTGCGCGCGTGTGAAAGGAAATTTTAAAAAAAAGTATCGGCGGAGCATTAAAGCATTTAATTTTTCGCGAGATTTCGCGCGCGGAATCCAGTCCGAAATTGCAGTCTTCTCTCATGGGTAACATTAACCGCCAGTGTAAAGTAAAACGCGGAAAAAGCTCGCATCGAAAATATATGGCTAGCTAAGCCTTGGGCTCGTTTCTTGCGTAACGCCGATGTGAGAAACTCGAAATTTACGAGCAAGAAATACCGGCGACTTGTCTTTTTCCGCGACTATTTAAATAGATTACGGTACCCTGTGCATTTTGAACGCGAGGACGAACGACGGGTCGTCTAATATCTCACCACCCACTATCGAGAAGAGAGAGAAGGACGTTGGGTAATCCAGGGAGACATGGGAAACTCGATAACGGATGGTTATCGCGCGCGATGCTGCTAGGAGCGCAAGAAAATGATGGTAATCAGCTACGCCGATAAGGATAATCCTGTTTTTTTCTCCCGCTAAACGATCGCTGTCCGTTAGGATTTATTTTCAACTGTCGGGACCGATGCGAATTGTTCGAGAGAGGCGTTTCTGCCGAAGAAAATCGCGCGATTCGTCGCCGCGTATGTTCCACTTCATGGTGAAACGTACGAACTGATTATTGAAGCTATCTAATCCTATGGCAGCGCATCGCTATAATTTAAAAAGAAAGAATATTTCGCTGCCCGCATTTCATCCAATAAATAAAAAGATTGTTTAAAACAAGATATGAAAGATACGATTTATCGCTGCACAAATTGCTAGTTCGTACGAGTGAGTTTCCGGCATTCGTCATTAGAAAAAACTAGGTCTATCGGCCTGGTGTATTTTTGTACAAAGAGAAATTTGGTTAATGTGCGCGTGTTTAATAAGGATGAGTTTCTAACGCTCATAATTGTGCTTTGCGCGATACGTGATATAAGTCGTTATTCGATGAGAGACGGTCTGTTTTTTTTTCTTTCATTGGAAATCTAATCTCTATTATTCCTGAAATGAGGATACGGAATAGTGAATGTGATGAACGATAGTGTTACGCGTATCACACACAAGAGCGACTACACGGTATACTTTCGCACAATCTGACGCGTGATATTTTCAATAGAGAATTAAAACGTGTAAATGATATAGCGAAAGATACGAACAAAATCACTCTCAAAATGAAGAATCGTTAAGGCTTATATTGCGTTGACAATTTCTTATACGAAACAAAATAAACAAAGATATAAGTCATATTTGAGCTATAGAGAATGCCATATCGTGATGATTTCGAGATAAATAATTTCGTCCATACATATATATTTGCACTTCCAATTCTCCAGAATATATAAACGCGTTATAATCTTCATTATACATTCCCTATTTTAATTCGAAGCTACACGTGTTTGTGACGTGAACGCTCGCGGGTTAACGAGCGCGTGTCACGTTTTGCAATTCGAGTGGAACGCGCGGGCCCCGGACAAAACCAGATTCGCATTATGTAGCGCGGTATTACGATTAGAGCCGCGTGTGTTGTGGCATATTGATTGCATAATCCGCTTGTAAATAAGCGGCTGTGCGCTTACACTCGCTCGCTCGTTCGCACCGAAAGAACGCGAGCGTTGTCACCTGTCGGCGGGCAATCGCACGTTGTGAGAAAGTAGTGCAAAATATATTAGAAATATCGCAAAATTATGACTTTTCAGGAGTAGCACTGCGAGCGTGCTGCTTCGCAACTGCAACAGCACGACGGCAGTGTGGCGACGGCGAACGCTGCACACGCGAATGCATATACATATATCTTTGCCTCGTCGTTGCGCTCGGGAATGCGGTCTATAGCGCGTAGGATCGAGAGCGGACCAACGAGAGGTAGGGAGGGACCAGAAGCGAGCGAAGGAGGGAGAGAGAGAGAGAGAGAGAGAAGAGACGTACGAGCGAGAACGAGACAAAGGGAAACGAGAAGGAGATACGAGGAGAATGGTTGAGAGGGACAGAAAGAAAGGGAAGAGAAAGAAAAAGATAGAGGGAGAGAGAAAGACGGAGCGAGAGATTATAAGGGAAAGGGAAAGGACGGAGGGAGAAGAGACGTAGAGAAACGAAGCAGCCGAGTGTGCACGTAGGAACGAAAACGAGATAGAATGAGAGAAAGAGAGAGAAGAGGAGAAGAGATAAAAGAGAAGAAGAATCATTGGTAGGGAGGAGGGTGAAGGGAGAAGAGGAGCGCGCACGGCAGTCGTAAACGGCAACAATTGCTGCGGGCGTTGCCACTCGAAAGCCCGAGTGCCTAATGCCAGATGTCAGACGGTGGTTAGAGTCATTACGGTCATCACTTCGTACCGCGATATATACCGGCGTCCGAGATAGATAGATAGATAGATAGAGAGATAGAGAGATAGAGAGAGAAAAGAGAGAGAGAGAGAGATGCATCCCCGAAAGATTTGACGGCATCGTTCGTCGCGATTCACGTTCAATTCATAATCTCGATTCTTCGACTCGATACAGTGGTCGTGAAAAGTGTATAACGAATGATCGTTCCCGTCTTCTCGGTCCTCGAGAAGAACTTCAAGATGCTTGGAGGAAAGTCGGCGCATCTCGAAGTAGAGCACGCCTGGCTGCATTTTTCTCGAGTCCCTCGTTCTTTTCGAGCTTCGTTGTTAGAGACGGACGTATTATAGAGACGGACAAAAGACGCCGTGGCTTAATGATCCTCCGTCACCGGTTAGGATGGATAATGGGAGACCTGCGCGAGGATGAATTGGAACCAGTGTTCCCGACGGTGTAGGCCGCGCGCGTACGTGTACACGGGATATATACGCGTGTACGCACGCGTTCCGTTATTCCTCGTGCGTGAATATGCGCGGATATTGTTAGATTCGATGAGTGGTGTTTGCTAATAACGCGATTCCTATGCGAGATTGCAAACCGGAGATGCCGAAAAAATTAATTATGTCATAATTGAATAGCTTATCAATCTGAAAGCAATATTTGTGCTATTCGTGTATTTTTATTTTTATTTATTTATTTTTTTTTTTTATACTCGTCATTGCCTTCGACATTTATCGCTATCGGAATCAAACGACCACACGTTTGGCGTTAAGCGGAGACGAGAGCAGAGACAGTGGTTTCTCTTAGGAATCGAACGCGAGAAGTCGACTCGCGCGAGTCCAACTTCCAAAACCCGTTTCTACAGCGGAGCCGCCGTAGATCTGGTCTCTGTTCGCGAGATAGAAAGAGCAGCGAGCGAGCGAGATGGAGAAGGAAGGAGCGAGATCGAGAGACAGACGGAAAGAAAGAGAGAGAAACGTATGAAGGGGAAAGGGCAGGAGGCCCCGAGAGACGAAGGACCAAAGGGGTGGAGCTGCATCGAGAGGGATGGAACGAAGAGGGCGTCCGGTCCCGGGACCCGGGCCAGGACCCGATTCCGAGAGGGCCCGAACGAAAAATATGTAATTATAATAATTACAGTTGGGCGCGCGCGGACAACAATTATAAATTATCATTGAACTAGGCAGCGAAACGTCAATAAAATATATATCGTACCGGGGGCAGCCATTAACATTGAGTCGCATTGCACACGTATGGGCCCCCGCCGGATGCGCGCGATGCTTGCGTCGGCGATTGAAAAATGCACTCGGCTTATTCCCGTGCAATTTCCATCGGCATTCGGCGGCGTGTAGTCGCGTTGCACGCGGATGACAATCCAACGGGACAAAAAAGGGCCGAGCGCGCGCGCGCGCGCGCGCGCGAGACAGACGGACGTGAGAGGGAGGAGGGAGAGGAAAGAGGAGAAGAAAGATTTCTTCTCTTCCTTTATTTTGCGTTCCTGCTTCGCGTGTCCCTTCCATCGCGTCTCTTCCCTCCAGAATCTACGGCCCATGAATCGATGTTGTATGAATGACGGACGCTTTTGTGAAGTCGTTTCATGGATGAATATATCTCGGTCAGAGAAATGCGACGGTCGAGATGCGTTAAGCATATGCAGCGAGAAGCGTTTTTATCGCGCGCGCGTTTCGTCAAAGCGTAAAGAAGCGCATTGACCGTGTCAGGGCGATTTAACGGTCGGCGCGATACCGTCGACGATCGGCTCGCTGATTGCGGCGAATTAGTCTCTCGGGCATTATCGGCGTATTACATCAGACTTTCACTTTCAGTAACTTTCAGCGCCGAGTTTGAATTGCGTTTAGGTGCGGGGAAAAAAAAATTAAAAGAGAAGAATTTAGCGCCGCTCGCGTTACACTCTTGCTCCTTGGTTGCGCCGAGAGATCTCGATTTCTCGCGGCTCTATCTCGCGATAGTATGATTACCGGCGCGCGACCATAAGAGGTGTAATGTTACTTTCGACGATTATACACGTCAAACGTAATACGATCATTCGTAATGTCAGACAACAGCCGGTACACGCGTAATCGCTTTTACAAAACGACGCGATATCTCAAATTTCAGAGACGCGCGACCCCCCACTATGTCAACCCTTCCGGGATTCGCTCTTCACTCCCACCTCCTGTCCTTTATTCCCCGCTCGTCGTTATCCCGTTCGGAACGTATACAAATGCGGGACCGCTCGCACGGCAGGATGTACCAACGCGCTCATAAAGCACCATCGGTGTGTCGGGACTAACTTGTTCGCGCTCTAACACCGCTCTGGGGAAGATGTATAGCGGCGGCGACGGCCCCGCTAAGGAAACGTCGGCGGGATTTCTCCGCGAGCGCCACGTGGTCGATATAATACCGGAATACGAGGCGAGACGAGGCGAGACGAGGCGAGAGACGGAGGAAGCAACGGAGAGGCGCTGTACTCATCTCCTCTCGGGTCGGCGACGCTACGCCCCGAGCGATTCATGTCGCCCCGTTATCCGCGTGTCCATACATACGCAACACTTTTGCGTACAGTATACTTTCCTCATTCAGGTCGCTCTCCCCTCCCCATCCTTCTTTCTTCCTCTCGGAGGAAAAGACGCGCGACCGTTAGCGCGGGGACGCGTATGCAAATGAGAAGTCGCGCGCGGATTTTACTTCACCTTCGAATCGCGTACATCTTTCCCGGAATAAAAAAAAACGATGATCGATAACGCGCACTACCTGGATAACCGCCGGTACTAATTGAAACACGCCGAAGAAAACCTCTCGCTCGTCCTCGCGAGTACCAATTACAGCTTTCCCGTAACGTACGTGCCTGACAGCTCACGACTGGCTTACGAGCGATGCGTTCGTGCCCTTTCGCCCGCTTGGCCGCGTGGAAGGTAACCTTTAATGTGAATCTTAGCGATTTTACGCGCGAAACGACGTGGCTTATGCAAGGGTTAAACGGAAAATATCCACCGTCAATTCTTTTGAGTCGAGGCGCGACATTTAAGATATTAATTAGTAGAGGCTCGTCGCGAGAGCTCGGGTAAACGTCTCTCGCAATCGATTGCGATGACGGATTAATTAGGGATTGCCGTATAAAGGCCTGGTGACGGATTTTCTTCGATTGTGTGAATGACGGGAAAGATTAGCTGGTTCTTTAAGTATATGTCAATTAAACCTCGATTTCTCGCATCGTGAACATTGTATTAAAACACAATTATATCGCGCCGCAGCATGTGAAAAGCGTAACGTAAACATATCGTTCATTTTAACAAAATGTGCGAAACACTTTTCATCATAGATTCACAAACACATTCACCCGTCACGCGACTTGACGTGACATTATCGTTTTGACGTATCGATCAAGGATCTCAGCTTTCTCACATTTCCGCGGCGCGCGCAATCAACGCTTCGTTATGAAGCGTGAAGAGAAATCGTAATTTTCGCACGATCTCCTACCTTGAGAAAGCAGCGTCCGACGGGCATGTCCTCCGGCACGGTGGCGTTGTAGAGGGGCTTCTCGAAGATCGGCTCGTTGTCGTTGTAATCGTGCACTGTCACGCGTACGGTCGCACTGCTGCTCAGGGGCGGCCGTCCGGAATCGGTCGCGTTTAAGTATATGTCAATTAAACCTCGATTTCTCGCATCGTGAACATTCGCGAACGCGGTTCGTAACTTCTGTATAATCGATTTGTGCGCGCAAACGATGATGATTTAACGAATTAAGATAGAGAAATCAACCTCACGCCGGAATCGAGTTTTCTTTGAATATAAATATCAATTACACGTAGAAAGAGAGAGGGAGAAAGACCACCGACAGTACCACGCTTGTTAAGAGAGATGACAGCGTTACGTCTCCCGACGTTTACACCCGCGAACGCGAACGTTCAGACAAGTGTGGAAAATATTCCGCACGTCATATAGATATCAAGCGGCATGACAAGCAATTCACAAAATTACAACAGCCCGCGGATCTATTTCGCAACTTTTTGCGTTACAACCCGGCTAACAAAACAATCGCTGTTAGCCTTTTACTATACACACACACACACACACACACACACATATATATATATATCACAAACACATTCACCCGTCACGCGACTTGACGTGACATTATCGTTTTGACGTATCGATCAAGGATCTCAGCTTTCTCACATTTCCGCGGCGCGCGCAATCAACGCTTCGTTATGAAGCGTGAAGAGAAATCGTAATTTTCGCACGATCTCCTACCTTGAGAAAGCAGCGTCCGACGGGCATGTCCTCCGGCACGGTGGCGTTGTAGAGGGGCTTCTCGAAGATCGGCTCGTTGTCGTTGTAATCGTGCACTGTCACGCGTACGGTCGCACTGCTGCTCAGGGGCGGCCGTCCGGAATCGGTCGCGATCACCACGAGGATCGGCGCCGGGTCGATCTCGCATTCCACGTGCGTCACCGTGTTGATGAGTCCGGTGATCTCGTCGATCGCGAACCACGACGTTGTGTTGAGGAGGGAGTAACGTACGGCCGAGTTGGCGCCTTCGTCGAGATCGGTCGCGGTCACTTGCAGCACCGACGTGCCGGGCTCGGACGCCTCCAGGAGATGAGCCTCGTATCTCTCCTGCACAAACTTGGGAGCGTTGTCGTTGACGTCGGTGACGAGAAGTCGGAAGGTGCGCACGGCACGAAGCGGTGGCGTGCCGGCGTCCGTTGCCTCCACTGACAGATCGTAGACGGGCTTCTCCTCGCGATCCAGTGGACGCTCCACCACCACCAGATAGATGATGTTGTCTCGCGTGGCGAGACCGAAGTGACCCTCGCCACCGGTCAGCGTAACCGTCGCATTTGAGTATTCCGTTCTAGAGTCGGGATCACTGACGGATATCCGGGCGATGAATTCGCCGGGTTGCGCGCTCTCGCTGATCTTGGGGGTCGCGTCGTCCGATAGGAAGATGACGGTGATGGCCGGTTGATTGTCATTGACGTCAGTCACGCGTACAGATAGAAAGGCGCTAGCTTCGAGCGGTTGAGCGCCGCGATCCCGGGCGACGATCACCAGCTCGTGCCGTTCCTTGGACTCAAAGTCAAGGGCCTTGTTGACGTAGACCATGCCGGTCTCCGGATCGATGCGGAACATCTCCTCGCGATCGGACTGCCGGCGATTGATGGAGTACTCGATGCGGCCATTGTCACCGGCGTCGGCGTCGGTCGCGTTCACCGCCAACACCGGCGTGCCGACGGTCGCGTTCTCCGGCACGCACGCGACGTAGCGCGTCTGATTGAAGATGGGCGGATTGTCGTTGACGTCCTGCACCGTCACGTTCACGTGCAAGCTCGACCGGAGCGGCGGCGTTCCGCCGTCGAGCGCCTCGATCACCAAATGATAACGCGAACGCGCCTCCCGATCCAGCGAGCCGGAATTCTGCAAGTCCAGGTAGAGGACACCGTCGCGGCCGCGATGCTGCGATAGCCGGAAGACGTCGCCGTGATTGCCGGATACGATCTCGTAACGTTGCGTCGAGTACTGGCCGAGATCGGGATCCTTGGCCGGTGGCAATGCCCGTTTGGCGTCGCGCGGCGAATTCTCCGGGAACTCCACGTCCACGTGGTTGACGGGAAAGGTTGGCGCGTTATCGTTCTCGTCAAGGACATTCACGACTACCTGTATGTTCTGTTGCAACGCTACCAGGCTATACGACGGACGGGTCTCGCGATCCAGCTGTACCCTCGTCCTTATCTCGCCCGTCGCCTGATCGACGATCAGATCGGACTCCACCGATGAACCCGGCACCGACACTATCAGGTACGGCGGATTGTCGGCGTCGATAAAGCCCACCCTAGTACCCGGCCGCGCATTCTCGGAGACCTCCAGGTACTTTACGTGCTCGGGCAGCGCGCCCGGGGCGAGGGTCGCTCCCAGGACGAGGAACAGTAGCAGATGCCGCATCCTGGGGGTCTCCAACACCACGCCACGGCCGTCCTCCTCCTCCTCCTCCTCCTCCTCCTCCTCTCCCGTCTTCCTGATATTATCTCGATCTTTCCATTCCTACGCGGCCGCTAGTCTCGCGAAAGGCCGAGTGCGCGATGACCAACGAGAAACCTATCACTTGTCGCGTCTTCTAATGTCACGACACTCAGAGTATTTTCGATGTCCTTCTTGTGCTCGCACGAAATTCCTCTCTCGTCCGCGACGACGAAACTCACGATGATTAGCACGGCGCTTTCCTTTCTTTACCGGCACCTTTATTATCACCTAACCTAACCTAACATATTTAGCACCAGCACCAACGAACCACGAAATCACTGCTTTTATCCTCGGTTTCTCTCGGCTATAGTATCACTTACACCGACGCCGAGTATTATCTCTAATTTCTCGCGGAAAAAAAAAAAAAAAAAAAAAAAAAAAAAAAAAAAAAAAAGTGGCCGCCCGAGCCGTTTCCTGGTGCAATTCGCGACATACCAGCGTCGTGAAGATTCCTTTACTCGAACGAACACAGTCGAATTACGACGTCGTCCCTCTACCCTTCAAAATCTCTTCTCCGCCAGCTAGACACGTCCTAAGTACACTCGCTGTCACCGGGAATATGTCTACGGCGAGATATGGCACATTCCTCGCGTTAGATCCACGACCTGATAATCGGACCGATCAGCACGACCGGTCGTGAACCCGGCGCGATCGTCTCGCGTCATACATGGTGTCCCGTCGGACACCTCGTGCGTCTGTCCTTGGAACACACGTTTCCGTTCCTCGGCGTGATCCTGCGTCGCGGACTCCCGTCGATCACGACGCGCCTAATTCGTTCCACGATGTCGCGGGCCGGTCGTTGCCGTTGTCATTCTCCCTAGCTTCACGCGAGACATACGCTTTTTCCGTGTTGCGGATCGTCGATGAAATCTTAGGCGAATTTAACGATCAGGCGAGAGATTAGAATAATCAGAATCGAGAATGGAGCGAATGGAAAAGCAACTATATTCGTATACGTATTTCGAACTGTCAATGTACACTCGCGACACACACTGATAGGATAAATAACGCGCTTCTGCCCGATCTTGCGTACGCGAAACGCGCGCCAAGTAACACGATACAACATACGCACCGACGTTCACTGAGATACTCGCGAATCGCGAATCGCGATTCTCTTCGCGGCCACTGTCGGGACGCGTAATCTTGTCCGTCTTCTCTTCTCCGTTCACGCGTCGATATCGACGATAGGCCGAGAGGGGGCCTCGACCGATCGGAGCACTTTTGGTATCGCGCGCTGAAAACTCTCACGCACGTCGTTTCGGGTAAACGATTGGCGGGAGGAATCGGTCCTACGGTTCGCGTATGCCGACGATCCGTATGCGCGAACTCTGCGACGAGAGACTTAACTAGTAAAGTCCCATTGAGAGATTACGGCACGAGGTGTTGTCGCGTACTCGAGCCCAACGTCCGTTCCGCGCGGCTTCGAGGTTAGGCATGCACTGACATGGCGGCACCTGCGATGCCTACCCTTCCCCTGACTCGACGGGCCCGCACGGTCGAGAGGGAGAGCAAGGGAGGGTGGAGGGAGGGGGGGGGTCGCGAAGCTGGACCCAACCGGCGGCCATCTTGGAGAGGGGAGCAGCGATGCTGCTCGCAACCGGGCCCCGGCATTCAACGCGCTCCTCGGCAGCGAGCAGCTAGACCATACCAAACTCTCTTACCTGCCTTGCTTGCCTGCTCGCATGCCGACTCGCTCGCACTCCTTCTCACATCCTTTTCCTTCTCTCCACCGTCCTATCTACCTACCTACCTACCTACCTACCTACCTACCTGAGCGCTCGGTATGCGAGGAACCGACTTACCGTCGGCGCTCATTCCGCGCCCGGCCCTACGTAGAGCCTCCTGTACGTGTCTCCTGTGCCAAAGTCCTGGAATTTCGTGACGCGACAAGAAAAACGGCTACGAGGACGTGCCGTATCCTAGAAACGCCTGTTATACGAAAATAAGCTTTTCGAGAAAGATTTTCCGAGCGAAAGGACATGTCAGTGTCTTGTACGAATTGTTTAATGACTAATGACAGGAGGCAGGACAGGTTCTGGAATTTTTGCAACGTGACCAGAAAAATATCGGAGCGGTTCTAAGCAATATATCCCATGAATTGCCTAATGATTTAAGATCGAATAAGACAAATGGTCAAGATTCTGGAATTTCATGACATGACAAGAGAGGACATCTCTTATTGTTAGACACGTAAATCAGAATTACAAAAATGCGAAATGTCTTTTGGATATGACATACAAATCATCTAATATCTATGATCGAATAGAACAAATTGCAATCACATATTAGGGAAATCTGAAATTAAATCGAATAAATTTCAAACTTCTTTAAATATTACAGATGCTTTCGTGATAATCAATTTACATCAGATTTTTATCATAAATTTACATTTTGACGTTATTAGGTTTATATCTTGCATTTTAGATTAGAGGCTGCTAAATATATTTTCAGCGGCACATTAATTTTGATATTTTGTTATGAAACCAATCCTTTGATATTAGTTGTATAAATGTATGAAATATGATCGGATATTTCAAACTCGCCATCAACCGCGAATATATAACATATGCATATATATATAGATGAGTAAAATAATTTATATTATAAAGAGACAATTTTTACAGACGATATAAATTTTATAAATAACAATATACATTGTAAATGTATATTACTATTCTATATCTTTTTACATGGAAAAAGACCTGTGGAAATTATAAATGTTGTTCTTATATCACTATTCAATAAGCATTATGCAAATAATATCATTAAATATAATGCAAATATTTGCTTCTCCGAAATTATAAATGCTTGTCCAAAGTGCCAATATTCTTATCGATACAATGTCATAGGATATTCTTAATACAAATGCAATCACGATTTCATTAAAAAATCTCAGTATACTGATAAAATATAAAGTTCAAGATGTCGTTAATATTAGATATTAGACTATCGTCATTTCCTCGATTGCAGAGAATCTCATTGAAATATATAATACTTGCCGAGCACGGCGATCAAAAGTTAACAAACGTTTACGGCGACAATTAGACGAGGTAATGAACAACGATCGGCAATCATCGTAGAACCGTCGCGAATCGGCAACTCGTTGCAACCGGCCATTATGACGATTCGCTAATACGTTACGAAGCCGTCGAGGATCACGTCACGAGAAAGTGCTACTGTACGGCGGTTTATTATTTCGTGAAGTTATTGATAACTAGTGAATCATCGCGCTGGCGCGCAAAATTAGCCAGGAACGAAAGAAAGATCTATCGGTTCCGACGGTGACGACGGCGACGACGACGACGGCGGCAGCCGGTCGGCCGCCGTGCAGAGACGCGACGTGCACCGGGGGTCGAGGACCCCTGTTGTAGATGAGTAAAATAATTTATATTATAAAGAGACAATTTTTACAGACGATATAAATTTTATAAATAACAATATACATTGTAAATGTATATTACTATTCTATATCTTTTTACATGGAAAAAGACCTGTGGAAATTATAAATGTTGTTCTTATATCACTATTCAATAAGCATTATGCAAATAATATCATTAAATATAATGCAAATATTTGCTTCTCCGAAATTATAAATGCTTGTCCAAAGTGCCAATATTCTTATCGATACAATGTCATAGGATATTCTTAATACAAATGCAATCACGATTTCATTAAAAAATCTCAGTATACTGATAAAATATAAAGTTCAAGATGTCGTTAATATTAGATATTAGACTATCGTCATTTCCTCGATTGCAGAGAATCTCATTGAAATATATAATACTTGCCGAGCACGGCGATCAAAAGTTAACAAACGTTTACGGCGACAATTAGACGAGGTAATGAACAACGATCGGCAATCATCGTAGAACCGTCGCGAATCGGCAACTCGTTGCAACCGGCCATTATGACGATTCGCTAATACGTTACGAAGCCGTCGAGGATCACGTCACGAGAAAGTGCTACTGTACGGCGGTTTGTTATTTCGTGAAGTTATTGATAACCAGTGAATCATCGCGCTGGCGCGCAAAATTAGCCAGGAACGAAAGAAAGATCTATCGGTTCCGACGGTGACGACGGCGACGACGACGACGGCGGCAGCCGGTCGGCCGCCGTGCAGAGACGCGACGTGCACCGGGGGTCGAGGACCCCTGTTGTCTCTCTCTCCTTTCTCTCTTTCTCGTCTCTCTACCTGACTCTACGAGTAGGCAGATAAATCCGCCGCCTACTACTACTCGCTGCGGCGCGGACAATACGCTCGGGACGGTGCATCATCGTCCGTATTGTTTGCTCGGTCAACCGCTCGGCTTTTCTTGCAGGTGCTGGAAGCGGAGCGAGCGCGCGCGCACACCATCACGTAACATGACGACGCGCATATAATATCGCGGTGACACGCGAATATTTCCCGGAAATTAAGTCGTTTGTGTGTGCGGAAGTCACTTTCCGCGTGGATTTCGCGAGTAGAAATAATGCGCGATTAGCGCGCGCTCTTAATTTTGCTAAAATGACTTGAATTGGCAATATAGTTAGCTTTAATGACGTGGGAATATGCGGATCGGGTTTCAAATTGTTTGCCAATTTCGCTTCTTGGACAGATCCGAGGAGAGAGATCCAGGAGGAGAGAGAACTTCTTATCGGTAAGTCGTCAGCGCGCCTATATGTCCAGGACGGTGGCTCGACACATCGACAGACGGTCGGCAGCAAAAACACTTCTTTGTAATAATAATGACTTCCATCTGCAGCCAATGTGTATCATTTTTGGCATGATAGAAAGAAATGTGTTGCGTGTTGTCACGCTTGCCTGCGTCCCTACGGCATCGGGACGAGAGAAATTGGCGCACCTGCGAATCTCTACGTCGAGAGGAAAGCCAAGAGGTGTTCAGTACTGCCGAACGATTCCTCATCGTACGACTGTTCTCGGAACCAGACTTTCTCCCTCTTTCCCAATCCACCTCTTGCTCTCCTCTACTTATTACCTTACCTCTCCTAATTCTCGTCGTTCTCTTTCGGCTCGTTCGTTTTCGTTCTCTTCCAATCTCGTCTTTTCTCTATCTCTTCTTCTTCTTCTTCTTCCTCTTTTTCTTCTAAGGTCGAACTCACGATGAAAATGCCACCGTCACTGTCGTGCCCGATTCCCCTCTTTTAGCGACGAGGCATATTTCTACGAAATCGTTCCAGCGTACACCAATTTCGGCGCGACGTGGTGGCACGGTCGCTAGAAGAAAATTACAGAGTTCAGGGATAAAAGGTTGTAGCACGAGGGCAGAGGACGAGGACGTAAAGAAGAGGAACCGAAGTGGTTCGTGGATATAAGGAAAGAACCACGGTGCGATAATCTGAGACCAAAGAAAGGAAAGAGAGGACCGAGCTCTCGTCATTAAGCGAAATGATCGCCGCTCGCGAGGACCACCTACACCTGCAAAGAGACGCCCCAAGGACGAGTGCACCCCAAGGATGCTGGACCGCCGCGCGCTTTTACAAGCATACGAATGGAACCCCGCGGTTTCGTCGACCCACTTCCGGCGAAGCCAATCAGCAAGCGTCGGCCGCCCAGAAAACGCTACGATGCAACAGAATATGTATTTTGAAAGATCAAAAACGAGCCGTCGTGTCATTATTCTCCAAAGTGAGATAGGTGTACCGGTAAATAACTAGTTAAGGAATTTACTCGTTGTATACGTCAAATTCTTATTCTTCGTCTGGATAAGATTTCACGCAAAATATCGTCGATTTTGCAAATGTCGGTGAAAGAGAAAGAAAGAGATGTTTTAAAATATAATTTAATTCTTCGTGATTTTTCATCGCGTATGGGATTAGAATTATTTCCAAAGCTGAAGAAATCAAATTATGCAAAGTCGCAGGAAGGAATACGAGTGTTTAGCGAACGTATAGACACGACGACTTTAGCAGACAAAGTCAGTGCACGATCGAGTTACGAGTTTCAAATGTCCGTTCATAGTCGTGCCTACCTCTAGTATTTCGCGACGCTCGCTCGAATTTCGTAAAAATGGTATTTGATGGTTCCTTTCACTTGCAGAGAGATAAAAAAATTAAAAAATATAAAAACACGTTAAAGAATACATTTTCAACCCTTAATTTGATTACGTTTTAAAAAAAAAAGTTAAAATCGATTGTTGTTCCTCTATATCGTTCAAAAAATATTCCGACAAATATTTTACAAGGAAGAGGTCATGTATAGTATTGTATATATTTTCATAATTCAATGCGGTAAAGACCGCGTTGAATACATGGACTAATTTCATTTTACAAAGAGAGCATTCGCACACAAACATCACAAATACAATTTTCGCAAAGTTCCGTACATTTTAAGCAGCCCTTTCTATATTTTGCGCTGAAAAGAGTTAACAACAGCGGACACGTAACGCGCGTGTCTGAATGCGGCGGAAACCGTGCGCAGGAAAGAGAAAGAGAAGTCGGGAATATTTTCTCACGACGATTCACAATTCACGCGATGCGCGGCACAAACGCGGGCAATGTCGCGGAGTGGTAAAATGGCGTAAAATAGTAGCACCGAGGAAAACGATGAAGGTCTCCGGCGAGAGAGGAGATCGAACGCGTAGCGGAAAAAGAAAGGAGAGCGGCGGAGAGAGCAGGAGGATTTGTCGAGTCCACGTTGGTTGTACGGAGAGGCGCCGAAAATTGGATACTGGTGGGGGTGATGGAGACCAGCCGCATAATGACAGGGTGCCTCGCGCCAAGGTCCCGCTAACGAACCGGCCCACGGAACCCAAAGGGTCCGGGCTAGGACACGACACTGTATTATTTTACCATTTCGGAGGTCGGGGGCATCATCAGAAATCATCGCCGAATCCATATAATCAGTAGACGGTTACGTGCAGCCATGATTTTTAAGAGCTGCACAGGGGGAGGATGAGAAACGTAGAGTGACGCAGGGAGAAGCGAGGGAAGTAGAAACCTAATAAGGCGAGTGGTGCCTCCACGTCATCTCCTTGTCCTCGGCATT
>NW_021850553.1:928554-936343 GCF_003651465.1 Formica exsecta
CGGCATTCTTTCAGAGGATTTCGCGAACTTCTGTTCTCTCGATGCGGTTCTCTGATATGAACTTATAGGACTCATTGGGGCCGCGCTAATGACACGAACGCGATAAAAAGCAAGCGCAAGCTACTTTTCTGTCCGCCCTGTGAATCTTTTTCATCCATGGCGACTCCATCTTGTACGGAGGTGGGCCTTAAAACGTCCCAATGAGATTGCAAATGCGCGGTAGGACGATCTTAGGGTGCGATGATGGAAGGGCGAAATTGCTCGCGAAAACAAAAATAAAATAAAATAAATTCGAGAGTCGTGCGCGATCTCTGGAAATTGACAAGACAGAGGTGAGGGATTCCGAACACTTCGTTAAAACGAGTGTTCTTCAATTTATTTTTCGCGTCTCTCTTCTTTCAAAGAACATGTCTCTCGGTAATTAAAGACAAATTGCTTTAAGAGCCTATGTAATTGCAGAAATGTACACATTCGACAATATCAATTTAACAATTTTTACTTTTTTCCTATATATTGAGCAAAAAAAAAAGTATAAACGCATTGTACTGAAAAAATACATGACGTTAAAAAATGCGATTTAATAAACTGCTTATTCACGAATAATGGACAATAATTAGCGTATAATTATAATTACGTATAAAGTGTTAGAATACATACATATATTCATAAAAGTTTAGTACTTGGACCATTCGTTCTTTACGTATAGTGTGTGTTATGTTTGTTATTAATTCTTGAATTAATTGAGATATTTATAGCAATTTATGAAAGCTCTCCGTAACGATCTTCATCGAAATAACAGGGTGAAAAAAAAAAATTCAATGTACAAGTCACCGATATTATATTTCACAGTACAAGGATCGCAGTTAGTCCAGTAAAATAGTATCTGAAAATGGCAAAACGGATAGACAAGCCAATTTTTTGAGGGTGAGTAGAAGGTCATAGGAGATGCCCGAATTCACAAAGTTCCAACAAAGCTATTAAAAAAATTTGCAAACAAAAGTTGTAGCAAATATTTTTTCCTACAAAACTAAAAAAAAAGAAAAAGATTCGATCAATAGGAGCCGAGATATCCAAACTTACCCCTATTTTGAAGATGGCCGCCGACGCACAGGGAAATTTTGTTGGAACTTTGTGAATTCGGGCATCTCCTATGACCTTCTACTCACCCTCAAAAAATTGGCTTGTCTATCCGTTTTGTAGATATTCGGTGTTTTTGATACTATTTTACTGGACTAAGTCGGGAGCGAAGCAATGAAGTGCGATACGCGAGCACACCGTGAAAGTCGATCGATAAAGATCTAAATGAAAGTTGTAGAGGGAATATAAAGCGACTCTCCCGAGCGCAGCTACTTTGCGTAGGACCGACCGGTTTACCAGGAAAAGAGAAGAAGGACATTTTGCATGTTACGTGTTCTACACTGATTGGAAACTTGCCATCTATAAGTCATAGCTTGTCGAATAAAAAGAAATAATATTGCACGATGTAAAAGCTGAACCAATCATATACCATGCATACGTGTATCGATATAATGATGACATTTATAGCCATCATGAAATAACGTTAAAATGATAATTGTTAATTTCATTCGATAACTCTCGTTACGTTATTATATCTTCAGGTTTATTAAGTCTCAATTAGATCGTACTTCGTTCCTATCTGGAATAAACAATGCAGACAATCTTAACTTCTTTCACGTTTACATTTATCTTCGGGGAAAAAAAGATAGAAAAAAAGCACCAACTCGCGCGGATAGAATAATTTAGATTCGAAGGAAAAACCAAGATCCAGCTGTCTGAATATTCCGTGGGAGTATGGTAGAAAGATAGAGTTTCGTCCGACACACGTAAACGGGATATCGGCACCGCGACACGCGTTATTTCGATAATTAGGAGCTTTTTTCCTGACGAAGGTATCGTCGTCTCGAGTCTCACGGACTGGTTTGAGAATCTTACGGTCCATGTCCGCAGGTTCGGTCTACAGATAACGTACTGACGATCCTACCACAGAGGCGCGTCCTGCTCCTATCTATCACCGATATATGGCAGGGCTGTCTCCCGTTTCCCCAAATTATCCGGCGGCACGATGTCTCTTATCGAAACGTTTCGTTCACGCTCGAGAGCTTTTCAATCGCAACAACTTGTCTCGATAAATTTAAATCTCATGAGTTCTCTTGCGAAACATTGACTAAGCTAGGTGCAGTTAAAATTTTAAATACGTTAAATACACTTTCGACTTTTGTGTAAAATACTTACTCGCGTATCATGTACAAAGCGGTCTATTTTCGCGCAACGTTCGCGTTTCTCGAGGGCGTTGAGCACATTCTAGCAATGCCACGTTCAATCAACGACAAAAGAGACTGACTAGGAGGGAGCCTTGAATACTTAATTTCAACCACTTTACCTTTATCCATGCAGAAGTTACGGCCTTGATCTGTGCGGCACACACTTTCCCGCCTCGTCGTGCACACGGTAAATCTACGCGCTATGCAGTGCTACCAAAGGCACGAACACAATGCACGATAATTGAGTTACGCAGGCATGGTGCAAACTTCAGCGCAAACTTGGCACGAACGATGAAATTGCAAGACTTTACACTGACCTGACGAATTTACGACGGAATGCAGTGTTAATATAACAAGAGTTTATATAGATAAATCAATTTTTATTTTTTTGAAAGATTCTTGATAATCTAATACCGTATCATTATTCTTAAGAGGTGTTTGATACAAGGTGTGCGTAAAATATGCTTTTCCTCGTATAAATATTATCCAGAAAATATTCGAACAGTGTGTACTTTGCATAAAATATAGTTAATAGGTACTAAAACTTTTTTCACTAGATCTATATAAGACTATTTCACACATCTTGTAATGCAACTTATTCATGTGTGCATCGTGGAGTAATAATATTTTTCAAACTGTGATAGAGTGCTTGGATCAATTATTTCTGATTCGAGTAATAATAATGTGAGTATAATTGTGCCCCGTCGTTTTAGATTAGTAGCTATTAATTGCTTTCCTCCCCCGGCGTATTTCATTATGATGGGTGTCATTTATGGCCGCGCGCGGTTGCTGCACTCAAGCGAGAGAAATAACTTGATATTGTGCTTCTGTCGCGATTGGTTGAATCTAACACCTCTGCAAGTCTAATATATGTTGCAATTCAATTCATGGATTGTAAATGCGGAAAAAGTAAATGTTATATTATAATTTCTCGGAAGAAAATGTTAAAAATAATATATTTGAATTTTTTTCTTTCTAATTTTGTAATTGCATATTTCTTTGTTACATACACATGCAAAGACTTTTAGATGCTATTCGAACGCAGAAATATTAAGGTGACTCCATCTCTTGGTCATCTTGTGTAATAACGGAGGAATGCTATATTACAATGAGATGTAGGATATAAAAAAAGATGGAAATAGCAATTTAATAATTAATTTAACATTAATGATGTATTGAAATAATATATTTTTTTTTAAGTGTTCAAAATACATTGAACTTGAAAATAAAATACTAGATTAGCTTGGTTATTTTAAGGTTTGAGAGGAATATTGGGCCAATATTGAGGATTAACGGTATCTTTATATTTGTTTGTTGCAGCTTGCAAAGCAGTTTCCATTGCTAATATTTTTGAACTGTCATCACCATACAACAAGTCTACTTCCTGTTTCCTTGTACGAACGCTTTCAGCGCTATCAATGATGGGAATTTCTTCTACAAGGTATTCCTCCTTATACGCAATCTCATTAGATTTTTGTTTTTGCTTCAACTGTCTTCTGTGTCTCTCGCTCGTTTCAAAAAAGTTTAGCATATCTTCAGTCACATTAAACTCAACATCTTCAGTCACATTAAACTCAACATCTTCAATGTCTGATTTGGATCCTGTACAGTTTTCTTTCTGTACATCTTTATCATTATTCTCTTTATAATGATTGTTTTCCTGAATTATTACTGTATTAGGATAGGCATGATGCTGAGCTAAGAATCTCACTTTATTGCGCAGCATTTCATTCTCATATTCAAGAGCAAGGCAGCGTGATCTCCACCAGGTTACATTATGTCTGTAAACAGCAATTTATTAAACAATTAAATCTTTTGCAAGAAGCTAGTATCTTTCTCTCTCGTTCTCTATATATATTTGATTTATAATTATTTTTCTTTAATGCAATCTATTGAATTTTTTAAATAAATTTATGAAGAAAAAAGATTGCAGGAAAAAGAGAGAACGCAGGATAATTGTTATTTGTTTTATAAACCTACCTTTTTTGCCATTCCTGGGCTATTGCATAATTTTTCCAAAAAGTATCAGCCTGCATCGTGCTCGTTCCTAGTGTTTCTTGCACTTCGAAAGGATTAATATATTCTGGCAAGAGTTCCCAACGCTTCGCGGATTTAACCTCAATTTTAATTCGCTCGTGTAACTGTTTTCTCTTCAGGTATCGCTTTTTCTTCCACTTTTTGCGCCGTTTTGTGGCAACAAATTCCATACTTCAGAAATAGACTAGTTTACAAAAATTCAGCTGATTTTTTACGTCAACTCCATTGTTTACATCCCCGTACGAACGCCATGACATCCGTCACGAAACGACGGAATCTGATCAAGCATTTGCTTATTTTATTAATTTTTTTGCTTTTAGAGAAATTTAGTACATCAAACTTGATATTACGAGGAGGAGGAAGAGAGGGAATGGATAGATTTAGAGAGAATCTATTTTTTAATATATTGATTTTGATTAGAATACATCCTTATTTCAAAACGTAAAAACATTTATTTTTATATAAATGGAAACTTAGCTATTTTATACTGCACATCTTTCTTTATACTCTATAATCTCTACATTTTATATATAGAAAAACAAAATGATATATTAATGTAAGCCGACAACATTAAACATTGTAAATTATTATTTTAAATTGAAATAAGTTGAAAAAGATAAACCAAAATACAACTCATGATCAAGTTTCCAAAACTGACTAAGCATTCAGAAGATATTTTCTGAAGAAATGTCGAATTAGAGAGTTTTATATTATAATATATAAAATTTTTTTCTAGTGCATATATCCCAACCCTTTGAACACAGAATAAATTTCTTAAAATGTCCTACTATATAAAGATACCATGAATCCTCGATATTGGCACATGAAAAAAATGCAAAAATATATGAAAGATTAAATAGATGATTTTTATTAGAAATATACAGTAATATGTTGTGAGGTTTTATACAAATCTAAAAAAGAGACTAACTTAAGCGAAAATTATGTATATATAACACTCTTATCAAGATCTGGAGATGTTATCTTTATCCTGTTTCAGCACATTCAAAAGTCGCATTTTACAGCCATTTACAGTGAGACAGTTTTTTTTTTGCACTGAAATATCTATACATATTTTGCACACACAAACACTATAATAATTGTCTCTCTTTTTGTCGCTCTATACAGTAAATCTTATAAATATCTCAAAATTCAACACACTCCTTAATTACTTCTGAGAATGTATCCATTACATTCATTTTTTTATGCTTTAGAATTTCAAGCTTATAATCACAATCAGTCAATCACAATATTTAAAAAAAAGTACTTCATCTACTATCAATCGAAAAAAACTTAATTACTATGCTTAGAAAGGTGCTATTGTTGTTTATGCTTTTTTAAAGCATTTTCAAAGCATTGTTTATTTCTTATCTAATTTCGTTGAAAGCCGCGCATGGAAATTATTGTCAAGAATATTTTTGAAATCATATGTATAAGACCTCAAATAAAAACTGTAATAGATATTTGATTCTTCGAATTGAGAGACTTTCAATCAGTTTTCTATTAGTAAATCATTATAAAGCTCCAGTCCAGACCTCACATATACGTCGTATTCAACCCACGTTCGAATGATACTTCATCTTCTCCTAATTTAACATTGGCGCTACTTGAACTATTTCTCCTTGAATTATTAGTTCGAGTACCATTAACTCGGGCATTATTACCAGATGCCTCATCATCGCTTCCATTCATCGATGTCATTCTATGCAATCGCTCCATTCCGATAATTACACGAACATCATCAGGAATCTGATGTTCCGTAGCCATAAGCTGATAATAAATACCTTCCGCCTTAGAGATTGTCCAAGGTAACTCAATATGAAGTGACAAATCATTTATATGCTGCAAACAATAACATTATACTATTTTGAATTGAATTTGATAGAGATAATAATCATTGTCATAAAAAAAAGTTTTGAAAATTACTTTTAATATTTCTGTAAATCCATAATTATTTTCTATTAAAATATTCTTCTCTGTGTCCAAAATAGCTGCGCATATAAGCAAATGAAAGTTTTTACAAGGTAAATCCGTCCACAGTATTTCCCATAATTTTAATATATCGATCGCGCTAAATTCTCGCTTAAAGAGTACCAACAACCATCGAAAGCAAAAAAACATGTTGCCAGAATCATGTCTATTTAGATAGTATGCCAATTGTGGTTCCGTAGTGCACAATAAAGTATGCAATTGGCATAATTGTGCTTTCATGCCTTTCTGATCCATCTCAAAATTGGTGCTCTGTTTTAATAAAATAAATGCTCTGTTATAATTGAAATTGCATATACTTGCAAGTATTGGCATTGTATACTATTATGCAAAGAATATCAAACTCACCACTTTATCCATGAATCCAACAAAACACCAAAATGCATCAACCTCATTATCCATTAAAAATAAGATAGGACTAAGGAGATCGCTCATACCTTGAACATATCCTAAATCAAAATTGTACATTACATAGGTCATGAGTATGTCATACAGTTGTTCTAAGTGAGGATTATTATCTCCTGCATAATAAGGATGTGTTCGGTCTGTTCTATTTACATCCTTCTCTGAAATAAGATTAAAAGATGTACAATACTTATTACAAAAAATGTAAGATTTTATTTTCGTATAAATGGTAACTTAACTGCTTTACCTATCAAACTTTTTCGCTCCCTATAATCGGAAAATCGAGTCTCTTGCGCGGGCGTGAATGTACGCCATTGCAATTTCATCGTGAAATATTCATCAGTCTTTTTCCTCTTTAATTCTAATCTTTCATTATGCGTCGATTTCCATGGATAATAATTCAATAGAAATTTCCATACTTCAAAACGCAGTGAAGGAAAAATACCCTAATGAATTATCATATATCATAGAATTTGTTACATTATATATAAAATATCAATATATCATTGAAAAAATATTTGATATATACTCCGCGAAAAATGATTTCTTTGATAGCCTCTGGATTAATAATTCTTCCTTCTGAATCTTTACATTTCTCCCATTGTTCTTGTGTCAATGGTGCACCTGATAAAATTAAGAAACTTTTATTTAAATACATAATACATATGTAATTAAAAATTTTATATGTAAGAATCCTATAGAGAATATTGTAATCTGTCTGTGTTGTTACATATATTAATTTTTATATTTATATATTAATACGTTATATACCACGCGGACATGGTGGTCGCGGAGGTAAATCCACTCCAACTCCAATTACTTCGTACTCTTCTCCGGATCCTTCTCCAGATACAGATACAGATACACGTGGACGAGGATCGATTGTAAGAGACTGATTTAACAAATCGGCGACTGCCTCTTCAACAGGCCGTTTGACTGGCTCTTTATACACTATATTATTATATTATTATTATTATTATTAATATTATTATTGTAATTAATATTATTATTATTATTATGCATTTTATATATATATATATATATATATATATATATATATATATATATATATATATATA
>NW_021850553.1:951091-953974 GCF_003651465.1 Formica exsecta
ATATGTGTGTGTCGTATATAACACATGCCTATGAAAATGCTTACATCTACAGCAAATTACAATACATATTGATTTTAGCAAGATATAAATTTATTCACTTACACCAAATATCTGCAAGTTTACTGAAAGCCTCCAATGTTGTTTCATAAGGGCGATTATGTAAGTTTTTTACAAACTTCCATACATAATCAGAAGTATTTTCTTGAAACAGGTCCAACTCGGCAAAGGATTTCTTTAACACAGTCTCAACTTCATCCAGAACAAGATACAAGTTCTTATCCGAACGTGATTTTACGAATTTAATAAATCCCTTCAATGAATTAACAAAACTTTCAGCATTACATAGCTGAAAGAAGGCAACATAGGTGGTACCATCTCTCTGCATAAATATAAGTTGTTGTCCACCGTGATTCACTCGAAATGACTTTAAATCTGAGAATAATATTTTAACAGTTCTCGTACGTCCAAGAGAGTCTGGACCTTCCGAGTTTGTACGAGTTCTTCTTGTATGTGTGTCCACTAAGGACCACTCTGGATCTTGATCTTGACATTCTGATACAACAGAATCTTCTATAGGCTTCCATTCTATGCATTTGCCAAAACTCTACAATGTAAAAATAGATGAGTTTTATAAGATGTATCTATATATATAAATAATATTAATCGCAATAACAAAAAATCTTACATATTGCACAATGTTAAGTGTCCCTGAACTATGAACCTCATCTTCTCTAGCATTTGCTCCACGAAGTACAACGCCTGTATGGATGCAGAGATCCTAATATCAACAAAATAATAACATTCATGTCAAGTAAGAATTTGCAAAGGATTACAATAATTGCATATTTTATGGAACACCTGTTCTGAATACTGATCTGTGCTAAAATTAAACATAATGGTTGACGATGACTGTACGTGATAACGAATGCATACCATAATACTGTTCATGAACAGATTGCAAAATGTCAAGAATGTCAAATGTCAAATTATATTATCAATTCCACGAAGAATAAGAATCATCTACGCATCACGTGACTTTTTCCTATGATTCTCGCGAGACTCCCGATTACGAAAGAACGGACAAGTCACTCGAAATTTGTTCGTAGAACGCTAAAAGCAACTTAACCTCTTCGCCAAACCGAAAAAACACGAAACAATAGAGCGTTCTTCGATCAAATCATAGCAGATGCTTTTACGCGATTAATCGAATGCCATTGTTCCGATATTCCCGCGATTATTTCCGATCGTTGAATTTCGCGTGGAACACGCGATGGGATACATGTAGGCGGATGCATTCCGAGAACGTCATCTCTTCTGCAATCACGACAGCGTGATCGAATTTCCTCTGACCGGCGCATCGTCCTTCGGCAGGACCTCGCCCGATGACCATATCCGGAAAAAGGCTCACTCACCTTTCCCTGTTCCGTAGGCTCGAACATCTCGGGCTTCACGAATTCAATCGTCCTTATCGAAGTCAACTCACTGCACTCACTCTCATCGCAACTATCCCACATCGCGGCACTACCTCTGTCTCTGTTCTTTCTCTCGCGTGTTGATTCCCTGTCTCCCTCGCACACACCGATATCGCTATCACTGCACGGCTTTAATCTGCCTTGTCCGTTGCTCTTTGCGAATTAAAATGGCAAGTATACAGGGTGTATAGAAATTGAAAGAGAAACTGTAGAAATAAAATTCAAATTCTTCACTTTTCACGTAAATGTATTTGTAAATCATAAAGATTTTATTGGACCAATTTCATCGAAGTTGATCAAAACAAATTTTTTTTCAGTAATAAATACAGACAATATTAGATATGTATTAAGATATATTAACATATGTGTCCAGGTTTGTAAAATAAATATAATTGCATATTTGCAGTGCAGTGTTGTAAAATGTCTATCACTCTTGGTTCTTTGTTTAACCAGATGTTTCTTTTTTTTTTTGTTTATCCTGCACAAGTAAAACGCGTTTTATTTGTTATTACATAATTTCGTATTTCCCTTTAATCGATCAATTAAGAGATACTAAATTATCATGTATGATAATCATGCCACGCCATATGTTATTGCGAGACGCATGTTTTTCTTCACGCAAAATCAGAGCAAAAAACGAAAACTATTTGCTTTTCAAGAAGTTATTTGCTTCTTGCAAACACTTTGATAAAACACACACATTTTTTTGCTTACTTATGTCAGCATAGTTTCAATAATAGCGCAATGGATTATTACGACAAAATAGTAAATCTTTTTCCTTTATTTGATACAGCAAAGTTTGATCGCATATATTATAATATAAACGACGTGTGATTTCGAAGAATAAACAGTGTTACAAATGCAATATAACGAGATTCTCAAATGGAATTTTCTTCGATAGAAAAATTGCATTATAATTGAAAAGTAGTTTCTTTGTCAAGACTGACCAATGCATGCGTATCTCCTTCTCATTTCAATTTGAACGCAGCTCTAAGTACACTTGTACCAAGCGATGCAGTTACTGATTTATCGCTCGCTCGTTGCTATCGCTCGTTTATAGATATACGTATAATTTTCATATCTGATAATATTAATTCCGCAGATGATAACAAATGTATAAACAACATGAATGAATGATTAATACCGGTATTTAAAAAAACCGTTATTATTTTTGCATACGCAGCATATATTGCATATATTATCGCAGCAATATTGCATATATTATCGCAAATTAAAATTCGTATTTTTTATGTTTCTTTCACAAACTATAACATAATCATTGTCATAAATCTTTCTTCTTGTAAATAATATTTGAATGAATAAAATTAGGCGTTGTATTGATTTAACTATTAGAATTCAATTTATTTACATAATATATTTTTTATATAATATATATGTATGTACAAGATTA
>NW_021850553.1:954245-972120 GCF_003651465.1 Formica exsecta
TGTACAAGATTATTATTATTATAAAATATTATAAAAAGGATAATATACTGTGCATATAAGATTTTTCAATCTCACTGCACAGATACAGAAGGAAGGTATATCTATCAGTATTTATATTATCCACTTAAAACAAAGGTTTTTTCGTTTACATAAATCGTAATATGTAAAATGGATTGACAATACACATACAGCAATCTATAGTTTCAACGCGCAAGGAAGAAAGGAAGGCTGTGCCGAGGCCATGTCTCTCATAGCCCTTTGTATATTTACTGGAAGCAGAATAGAGAGCGCGTACTCTCCTTTCACGGTCCAAGCGTACGGCAAGTGCAGTTGCACCGAGCGCGTGCAAGCTGAGTCACGGCCTCATCGGAACATGACGAATTATTGGTCAACCAGGTATCCACAGGTATAAATATCTATCCAAGATGCTGCAAGATTAAATATTATATAGCGGGATGGCGATCCTTGTATCTTTAGGAGAAAACTAAGCAAAGCTCATGTTTCTTGTTTCATAAAAACATATATGAAATATGTAAACAGTGTTCGATGTACGCAAAGATCAAGTAACCCAAAATAATTGGCACAAGATTTACTTTAAAACTTTACAAATCATAGATTTATCCTATTCTCATACATTGAGCCATTTAATTATGTTATAACAGATTAAAAAGGGATGAAAAATCAATAGCGAATTTTAGAAATATCTCTTCACACAATACGATTGAAAGACTTAAGTGTTGCATTTTCTAAAAATATCTTCAAGCGGTTTCAGTTATCGAGATATGATTAATAATTCATAACGGATTAATAACGTCTCGGAACTGCGTATCTGCTGCAGCCTTCGAGAGATAATTAATAGCATATCCTCCACGTCTCGAAAGCGCACTGATAGAAATTAGATCGCTCATTCTTGCGATCGGCAGTGGCACGAGTCGTTGAACAATCGATGATTTGCGTGATCGAGAGTGGTGAGAAAGCAATGAAAAAGAACGAAAGAATCACGTTTACGTGCGTACATTAATGCGCGCGGTTAACGATACGATGAGAAACCGCGGCCATGCATCTTTCTTCTCTAGGCGTTGATAAACTTCGCATTCCCCGAGAGAGGATTACGAGTCCGCAGCAGCGGTTCGTAATTCAAAGTCGAATGGCGAAGCTGAAAGGAAAAGAGGGGAAGAGGGCATTTAAATAGAGTCGGCGAGAAGAGCAAGACGTGCGGTGAGAAGAGCGAGAGAAAAGTGGTTCCGGCTGTGTACATTTTCTTGGTATAAAGGCGTTGCTACTTTGCGCCGCAAATTGAAACCTTCGCTCTCGCGCTGCGGGTTGTTCGATTAGAAAGTAATTATGGGGATATCGCGTTCCCGGGGGAACGAGTAATTTTCTTAGCTGACTACGAACGTGGCCCCGAAAGAATTTGCATTCGAAATGCACAGCTGAGCTTCTCATTGTACAATGTCATGGCAAAAACATCGGGCAGAAAATAAACGATCGATTGAGAATTAAATACTTCATTCAATTTTAATCGATCTGTAAAATTCACATCACGAATTTATTATACGTCCTGCGCTTTGTGTTTCAATATTTTATATTTGTTTTTAAATTAACAGAATGAAACGTTTGCAATTTACGCGAGTATTTTCTCCTCTTTCTTCCCATTATCGCCACTTATCAACAATTAGCTGTTCTGAGAAATGCAAAAAAAAAAAGTGTATACAAGTAGGAGTTAACGAACGAAAGATTGTCGCGGTTCTTCTTTAATTTCGGTACATTTGATATATGTATTATGGCTGCATTTTACGCTTATTGAAGCAATTTCTTCGCTAATTAAATATCAGACAAAACTTTACGGTGCGCGACAATCTTGTGGCTTGCAGCATTTTATGAGTCAATCACGCTAAGTATGCACGCCACCTGCGGCACTTTATGCATTAAAACAAAGGACCCCAAAATGTTATATATTCTTGGGAAACGCCAGCTTTTCAAAAAAGATAAAAAAAAATAAAATATAAATAAAATATAATTAAACAATTATTTTTAATATATAAATAAATATGTAAATGATTATGTAAATAATTAATGTTAATCAAAAATAACTTAATATTAGGAAATTATACGTATATTTATAATTAAAGCCGTGTAGTATACTATTCTTAAAGAATAGTATACTCTTTAATTTGTAAATTGATAAATTTGAATCGTGACATCTCTATAAAAATTTATCTCAATTGATTTCATATGCTACGTTTATATATTTTTATGTTACACAGATTGCATTATATATTGTAGATTTGATATTTTTGTTAGATGAGAATTTTTAATGATAACTTCTAATAATAGACGGCTGCAAACAAACGATTTTATTATGCAAAAATTTGATATTTGAACGCATCTGTAATTACGCGATAAAGTCTCTATTCTGTAATACCCACGCAAGTGCGTTACTCGTTTCGTGCGAACAAATCGATCGATTCTGTGCGTTCGTATTATTATCATATAAAACCGTATCTCTGCGAATATAATGAGTAATCTGCATCACATTTATTTCGCGAACAAAGACAAGATCGACGGGCGTAACAAACCTCGAGATTGCTAGATCGGGGTCATTAGTCATGGATAATCAACATAAAAATTATCGCTGCCTCGTGCATGTGTACTGGAAATAACTAACAACGCTGGAAAACACAAGTGGCGGAAGCGCGTGGCGACAAAAAAGGGATCGGTGTAAATTTCAATCTTGTGTCTGTAGTCGTCTAATCTTCTATCGTTCGTAACTTACAAAACTCTCGAGATACTTGAAAATTAATTATGTATCTTAGAGCAATCTCTGAATAATCGCGTTATGAAAAATCACATTGTTAATTGCATTCCAGTGCTGTCAGAGTTTCAGTACATTGTCGGTATTAAAATACATAAAGAATATAATCCGTTACAAAAGAATATGATCCGTGAATATTTCTGATAATTCTGGCAACGTAACTTTTGAAAAGAAATGCACTCATCGCTCCGTAAAAAGATTTTTTTATTTAAATCTCCACAGTTCGTATTTTACAAACGATTACTTATGCGTTGAAGAAGAGGAGAGAGTGGGTATTATTTTTTCCGAAACATTATTCAATATTTCAATTAAATAGTTTTATATTTCAAAAATATATGTGAAATATATGAAATTTTTTACCATATGTACTCTTATCAATATTTTATACCGCAGAATTAATTATCACTACTTGTTTCATACTGAGTTGTCATGATGAGTTGTTTCTCATTTAAAATATATCAGAATTATAAATGTTGAAATATGATTTGGCACATTCACAACATTATTAAAACATAGGAATATCTGCATTGGCTACCTCGGCACGTACGTTTGTCATCCCGTCATCCGTATCTCAAGAAACACCTGAGACTCTTAACACGTGTTTGGACATATTCACAGACAGACCGTGTGACGGCTTTATTGGCTTGCTCGAAAGACATCTTTGAACTAAAAAAATATCTCCTTAAATAAAATAAATTGTCAAAATTATCTAGAGAAATTCTCCAACAAGTAATTTACAATTCTCGTAACAAGGAAATCAGAAAATCAATTCAAATCGCAATGCTTTCATATCTGCAATGTATACATGCCTCGTTTTATTTCCATTATCTTTTCTTGTTAAGCAAGACTTTGCAATAGAAAGTGATATACAATTTTTTATTATTTTGCAGATAAAAGTGTATAGTACATATCTCGCATTAAATCGCTCTAATCTTGCGCCAGAATTTTTAAAAAATTGAAGCGAAGTGAGAAATCTAAATAATACGAATCACTTTGTGAAAATCTAGCACTACTTTTTTTGTCAGCTCGTTAAGATTCGTTTCGCATAGAATAGAAGTCTTGTCTCTCGAGCAGAAAATTATTCGTGAGAATTTGTTACCAAATTCATAAAATGCCAATTTAAAAACTACGTTTTTCATTGTCTTTTATTGACCAGTATCAACTGCGTATTGATAAAAACTGAAGATTACGTGATAGAGGCAGGAGAACTTTATTCTTAATCGTACAGGTGCAAAGTTTGCCGAGGAGAAAAAAGAGAATCTATAATAAGATAATTATAGAATATTCCACTTGCAGCTGGAAGTGGCAAGAACGACGTGATAATAATCAAACGTTCAATGTTCAGAAGTTTAAGAAATATTAAAGAATAAAGTACAGAAGTCAAGATAATGTAGATTTAGAAATGAGTAAGTAATTATAATAAATATTAAATAAATAGTATTTTAATTGATCTCTATGTTTTTCTACCGTCAAAACAATCCTTCTTAGTTCTTGCAAATATCAGCAGCAGTTTCCAAACCAAATGTGTTAACTTCCAGCTATTATGTTTATCTGTACTGACAGAAATAAAAAAAAAAAAAACATGAAGTTTTGCATTTTTTGCATTCTTTTTATTCTCGAAGTTCTTTGAGAGGTATGTATATGTATATAAAAGATAGGTTTTTCTATCATACAGTTATCTAGAGGCAATGATTTTCAAGCCATGAAAGGTGTATTAAAATGAGTAAAAAAATCCGTAGAATAAATAAAAGCAGAAAAATTTGTGTATGTGTGATATGTTAAAACATTTCTCTTCTTGCTATCATTGTTTAACTGCCTACAATACTTTTAGATTGTTCATCAGATTACACATGTGTCAATAAGAGAACCCCAATTATTATTAACAAAGTACATGTACTTCTACGTGTGCTCCAATACGGATGTAATAAACATCATACATGTAATCGACTACGACGTGGCGGAACGACAGACTTGCGTCAGAGAACTGAACCCAAACTTCGATCCTCATTCACGAGTGCAGGTGTCCATCGAGCGGGATTTCCGCCCTGTGCTTCTACATCCCTCTCGCTTGAACGAATTGAATTTTCTCGTCGTTCATGGATACCAGGCAAATAGCCTTTGGTACCAATCTCGGTGCGGACGTACTCGCGTCGGTGCAACTGCACTCGGTGAGTATCACCAACGGGTTCAGTGCTAGAGTATCGACCCGTAGTGGCTCATGTCAGTTCTCTCCTTTCTCCTTCGTTCTTTACCCTTCCTCTTCACTTGCCCGAGGAATTATAGTCTCCCACTCCTATTTTCTATCGCCGTTCCGCTCGGTCCGCCCGCGCGCTCTTTGTCATGCTCTCCTAGAGTACTCGCGGCGACTCGTAAGGTCCATATTCGCATGAACGTAGATAGAAATTTCGCTCGTATGATACAACCTTGCTTTGTTGTGCATGCGCGTGAATCAACGACGTATAACGAGGAAACAGCACCCTGTGTAGTATCTTTAAAGAGCCGAGAGACTTGTTCTTTACATCGAATCAACAAACCCCTAAATCTATTTTATTCCTTTTATTTGAATAATCCAACAATGTCAAACATGCTATGATCTTTTTGTCATTTATAATCAATATTTTATATTTGGCAAAGTCTAAAATTTATCAATTATTTAAATGTCAAGTAATAAATTGATGACATGGAATGATTACTTTGTTTCTTACATAAAGAATAATTATGAGAGCAAGTAATGAGAAATGATAAATCTGCGTGTGTCATTATCCTGAATCACCGTGGTTACCAGAAAGCACGCAACAGGAAACGTTCCTTTACAATCACGTTCTTCTTTCTTGGTAACGGAATTTTATAAAGACAAAAAAACAATGACGTGTTCATAGCTATATCACGATTTCATGATTAATGTATCGAAATTAGTATTTACTATGCAAAACTAATATTGGACCCATAATTAAATACGTAACAAAGATTAATCTTCGAAATACACACAAGAAATTCAATCCCTTTAAATTTAAAACATAGACAATTAAATTACTATAATAGATACACACCCAATGGCATATCTAGTCGCTATGGTAATAAAATTAATTACATGCGCGATGAATACTTCTACCGTCTAAAGTCTAATATTTATCGCAAATGTGTTAACAATACAAGAACAGTGACTATCCTTGATTTAACACGTGATAGCGATAAGTAAGATACAAAAATTCTCTGTTAGAATGAGATAAATATTCGCGAATCAAGAACTGCAAGCGAAAAACATTAAAATAGAAATATAAAAAATATATATTAAATATTAATAAATTACATTACATATATTAGTATGAATTAAACAAAAGCTTTCTTACAAATATAAAATATACGATTACGCAAAAAATGATTAACATTGTTCTTTGTTTGTGGAATGCATAATTTTGTTACAATTTCTTTATGAATCTGTGAAATTATTCTCCATGAACTGAAATTCTCCATAAGACAAAGATAACACAAGAATGCAGCTCTGATATTATAAACAAACATAAATTTTCTTGTTTGCATATCCAACAGTCGACGGCAAACAAATAAAGGGCCGGAGCAGCCAGGACGCCGTTGCCGTTCCTGGACCTCGCCACTCTCGAGCTCGGCTCATTTCGTCGTCGGAGTGGTGGTGCATAGCTCGACAGCTGATCACACTGGTGCGTTGTCGGGGATCTCGGCGTTCTCCCTCGCTTCAGTCGCAATATATGTTGTGGTTCTGCTTGGTGCGTTCGGTCAGATCGGTCCGGGGATCATCTGGTGCGTGCACGCGTCCGCGATCGATCGTCTCTGGAACGACACTCGAAACGACTCCGGAACGAATAAAGTTTTATAGTTGGTAGTGGTACATCACAGTAACCAGGCGAATAAAGTCGATACGTGGAGTGGAATCGTGTGGAATACCCGTGACATATCCTTGGTTTAGTGCGAAGACTAGTGTGATCACTTCGTGATCGCTTTGTACCTGGAACACATCTTCGTTTCGAGTTTGACAGATCGAAGAATTTGACAGATCGAAGATGCAGAGCGTCATCGCCGTGGTATGAATTCGGACGTCGCTATCCACGTAGCTGAGCCCACTTTCGTCCGAGGGTGAGTTGTCTTTTAAAATCAAGGCGTGTGTATATGTGAATATGTAACAGCTTTAGTGTTATCCTTAATTCTTTTTGGCTATGCGACATGGATACTACGAATCTACCTTGCATCTACCTATGCTTCATTATTCAGTAATCAATTGAGAAGGGAAGAAATTAATTAATTCTCGCAAACATTCTTTTAATTTACTGATCAATCCAATCAAATGGTTAATTAAATTTGCGAAATGAGACGTGTAACATAACGCGCCACGAAATTGAATCTCGTCTATGTATGTATAATGATAAAGACACTGATCACATAATAGTGCATACTTCATCCGGTCATCGATATATCATTCTTTCGCATCTTTATCGAGAGGAAAAATGCCTTTTCCCATTCAAAAACGTCGATTCCAATATTTTGTCTATTTCTCTAATTTGCGATGCTTTGACAATTTGATAAATGGATGAAGATGTACGGTTTATAACTGTAGTTTGTACGAATTATTGTCGAGACGACCGATATCGCGTGATTGCACAGACTATTTCTACACATTTCGATTCGAACGCAATTACTTTAGACGTCTTTTATTTCCGTGATACGCGGCATTATTTGCAGCACACGGAAGAATCTTCGATAGAGATGTATTACGTACATTATTTTACGTTATTTTTGTAACTGCTATCATTATGCGTTTGTGGCATCTTACTTTATGATTTTTATGGTCTATTATTAGAGAGGATATTTAACACGTGTGATGTGATTTATTTTAATAAAGTTATGAATAAACGCTTCGAAACTTTTGATTTTCTCCGCATATTCAATCCGCCTTTCAGAAATAGAATCAAGATGCGGGTTACTTAATAGACACTTTGACTAGCGGCAACCAGAAAAACGTATTACGATAAAGTGTTGCATCGTGCACATGTCGCGTATATATGCGATATCACAATTTAACAAGGAGAATTTGCGCATATCAAACCGAATGATCGCATTTCTATTCGGAGAATTATTGTCTATTGCTGGACAATGCTCGACATGTTTTACTTTTTAATAATCATTCTTCTCCATGTTTTTCGCTATTATAAAAATTAAATTCTGTTTAATTAAGTATTCTATTAAACACGAAGTTAAATATAGTACATACATTTAGCAACTTATCTTGAATTATAGTACGAAGAGTTTTAACTAATTAAAATTAGTTTTTTTGTCTATGTATGGATGTATGGAAATATATATATATATTTTTTCTATTAAATATCATTTAATTAATTCTAAAAATTGTGCAAATAAAAAATCGTGAATTTACTTTCTCCATTATTCTTTCGCATAAAATGATAGAATGCGGGTAATTACGTCTTTTATTACGCCTGAATTAAAATTTTATCAATTGGAGCGTTGCCAGTATCAGCTCACGATTATTGTCATTAATATGGGAAAATGAATCTTATATGGCTAAGCGCGACTCGTTAGGAATTAATTTAAATTCTATCTTAGCACTGCATCCAGAATTGAAAAGAAAAATCTCTTTCTCGTATACAAATATCTCGGCATGCTTTCGTACCTTGTCGGATCTGCAGAATTGATTCCGTGGTGAGCAGAACGTTTAATTAATAAGAGCTTGAACCGAGCTATTTTGCCTTCGGCCTGATCGAGAGGTTTAGCTGTTCAAACAAAGAAGATTGCCTGGCGACCGGAGAGCGATTCTAGAACGTCATTTGGGATAATAAAGCGGATTCCGAGATCTCATCTCGATCTTCTCGCGCCTAACTGAGGGTTGCTGACGCAGCGGTTTCAACGACAATGAAATACGCTGTTGTATCTCGTATGCGCAATATGCATTTGCACGAATCATGTATCACAAACACGCAACTGACATGATTCCTGACACGTGCGTGTTCTGCAAAAACAGCACGCGCCGTAGCTGACTCCCGTTGGCGCATACCTAGCTGCAAATTGATCCCTTCGATTTTCGAGATTCTAAGCGAGCGAGAGATGCCCGGGAGTGTCGCATCAATGGGATTCTGTATACATAAGAGATATGCTCTGAATTATAGTATACGGTGTTGAATTAATCTCCTTTAGGGTTTTCTATACTCAGATTCGATGGGGGCTGCTCCTTTCTCTTTCCGTTCTTGAATTGAGAAAGAAGTAATTATGTTCTTTTTTCTACCGTTATTATATTATTTACACTTTTAATTTTTTTTCTCTTTTTATATATAAAAAATTGATCTTCTCTTTGTCTTTTTTTTTTTGTTTGATCGGCAAATATTACTCGTCAATTTATATGCGATATAGATAATTTGTCCTTATCAAGAAGAGCACTGAAAAGAAATCTGATTATATTAAGAAACCATATATTTACAAAACATTATAATGATGCTAGTGACAGTTTCATCTTCTTTTGCGTCATTAAATTTCTTCATCATACATCATTTATAAATTATTTTCGCTTTTCGATTAAAATGTAATGCGTGTTAATTACATTAATTTGAGTATTATAATATATATGTCGGTCATATTAGATGAATTTATAGAAATTAGGAAGCGACAGAGTCTTCTCTCGATGAAACGTTATATTCTTTCTCTAGCTGAAAGGGACGATTATTCAAAGTTTGCGCTCGTTCAGTGCATCTGCACCCGGAAAGCTTGTACATGTGTTTGCGTATCTTTTTTGCTGATTTACATGATAATTTGCATAAAGAATATAGTGAGTGAATCTAACTATTTTTGTTCGTAAAGAGCTAAGATATTTTTGTCGTTTAATTTATATAAATTTTACATTAATAATGAGATAGCATTATTTTGATATTTTACATATTTAATTACTGTTTAGATTTGCACGCGCAAAAAACATCAAATGTACATATTAGTTTAATATATTGCATATTTGTAAAGCGTAATTAATTTGATATGCAATATATAACATTGTACTCTCTTTGACTAATTACAGAATTTATTCGCAAAATCAATAAATCGTATAATTCTTGTTGCTTGTGTATAAATTCACAAATAAAAATTGTATAACTTTCTAGATTAAAGTGCTGTATAAAAACAAAATATAAATAGAGAATTCATTATATCCAAAGTTGGACAAATTTTATTTCATATAATGAATTAATTATAACAAATAAAACTAAAATATTTATTTGTAGATAATAAATAAATTTTTGTTCAGAACTACTTTATATTTGTTAGTATTAAATAAATTTTTATTTTTATTTGTATCAAAATTTATTCGAATAAAATTTTATTCTTTATTTCTTAGAATAAAATATAACATTAGTTTTAAAGTTTCTTTTTTTACCCCGATTTTAAACAGATTAATTCTCTAAATACTCCGACAATTCTGAGCCATTACTTTAAGTGCACAAAATGTCTTAATGGAATTCCAAGTATTGTACGTTGTCTAAATACTCTGCGGAATATAGCTTTGACAGTTTAGATTTATCCGTATTTTTTAGTAGCATATTTAAAAATAAAAATTATATAAATGTAAAAGTAGATTTATTGTTTAGCTTGATAAAACATTATGTTAACATATATAAATATCTATTCTCTCTAGCACGACTGGATGATGGCTGATCTAAAGAATCTTACTCTGAGCAGTGGCGGTGCCTCCAGATACAGCGGCGATGAACAGGTGCAATTTATCCCAGGTGGAAGTAATCAAGTGACAATCAGATCACCCCCTCCCTCCCTCCATCTGGAAAATCTCAATAATGCGGTCCATGGGTAAGTGGACTATAATTCTTTATTTTGCGCTATTCGAAATTGAAAAATACAAGATAAACATCAACCAACCAAAAAAACAAAATTTTTATTATTGGAATAGGATTAACTTATAGCAACAATATGTAATAGCAATAAAATGTAATAGCGATACACTTGCAGCCAACTTAAATATTCTTTTGATAGGCAAGGCATCACTGAATTAATATAGGCCGTTTTTAATTTGTTGAGTAAATTAGACTATTTGAATTATAGATCGATAAATATCGATTAAAATATCGATAAATAATAAATTGTTGAAAACGCGTTCAAACTTCTACGCGAGAATATATGATAAATAAGAATAAAAGGCGAAAGATTTAAAACATATCACGCATAATTATATAAAACTTTTTTTCTAGTTATATATGAGAGAAAAAAAATCGCAAAAAATTGACAGCATAATAAAATTATGCTAACAATAAGACTTACTTATACAAGTTTTTATCTTTATATACAAGAATAATCGGCAAACAATTATTACGTTTTATAAAGATGATCGTATTAATTTCATTAATTTAACGATTAATTTCATCAATCATTGACTTTAAATCGCCCGAAAATCCATAAGTGAAAGAGATAGCGATAGTTATAGAATATTTAAAAATATTCGATATCAAAAGACTATACTGCTTGGAATGACAATCGATACTAATTGTCTCAGGGTCCCTATAGACCATCACGGTCAAGGTTTTTGACCTCGTCGTGGAAGCTTCGATTAAGCATTCCTCGAACTTGGAAATACCGAGACTAAGGAATATGCGCGGCATAAGACTTATACTAACATAAATATGTGCGATTAAAGTTTACTATAATATGAATTGAAATTTCTTGAGAAGAAGCATCGATGAAGTATCGCAACATACAATCGGCTACTTTGCCTTCTACGAGTCTATGACTCAGTGCTAACATAAATACTGCCATAACGGATTGGACAAAGACACGTCTCCTTTGTGACTTTTTTGAATCAATCGAGCGAATAAAGAGATTGTGCATGCTACTGTGTGCTTTCACCACATACACACATTTTGCCATATATAAAAATTATACAAGTTATATATATATTTTTTTATTGAGATAACTAGATGTAATTTAACTTTTTACGCATTATATAAAACTTTTTTTACTAGTTATATAAGAGAGAAAAAAAATCGCAAAAAATTGACAGCATAATAAAATTATGCTAACAATAAGACTTACTTATACAAGTTTTTATCTTTATATACAAGAATAATCGGCAAACAATTATTACGTTTTATAAAGATGATCGTATTAATTTCATTAATTTAACGATTAATTTCATCAATCATTGACTTTAAATCGCCCGAAAATCCATAAGTGAAAGAGATAGCGATAGTTATAGAATATTTAAAAATATTCGATATCGAAAGACTATACTGCTTGGAATGACAATCGATACTAATTGTCTCAGGGTCCCTATAGACCATCACGGTCAAGGTTTTTGACCTCGTCGTGGAAGCTTCGATTAAGCATTCCTCGAACTTGGAAATACCGAGACTAAGGAATATGCGCGGCATAAGACTTATACTAACATAAATATGTGCGATTAAAGTTTACTATAATATGAATTGAAATTTCTTGAGAAGAAGCATCGATGAAGTATCGCAACATACAATCGGCTACTTTGCCTTCTACGAGTCTATGACTCAGTGCTAACATAAATACTGCCATAACGGATTGGACAAAGACACGTCTCCTTTGTGACTTTTTTGAATCAATCGAGCGAATAAAGAGATTGTGCATGCTACTGTGTGCTTTCACCACATACACACATTTTGCCATATATAAAAATTATACAAGTTATATATATATTTTTTTATTGAGATAACTAGATGTAATTTAACTTTTTACGCAAGTTAGATATACTTTGTATATATAATTGCGTGATAAAATAGAAAAGTTAATACTTCATTCAGTATTTTAAATTTTTAAAGACTATGCTATTATGTTCTAGTGTCATACATGAAAAATTGATAAAAAACGAGAAAGACTTATAGGATAAAACTTCGTAAAGGACAAGGTGTTATAAAACTTAACAAGTACGAATATACACAGAGAACCGCTTAGAATCAATTGAAAGTCTATACGCGACCTAGAATTTCTATTATTGCATATGAAAATCTCAATCAAAGATAACATATTAGCACTTTTGTTAAATTCTATTCTACTGACTCATCAATTATATTAGAAGTTAGAAATACAAAGACACGTATTTCAGTAAAATATTCCGCTGAAGTGTAATATACTTTTGTACATATTCATACAAAATATAAAAATAATAAATCAAAATTAGTTTAAAAAATTATCAATATTACATTGCGTTTTCTAACCCTACTTAACTTGCGAAAAATCTTTCAAGATGAATTTAAAAATAATATTTTTCATATGATAAAAATGTATGTAAAACACACAGAGTTCTATTTTTCTGTATATACTGATATTTACATTCAAAATTTCTTAAAGATAGTCAAAATAATTTTAAATGTATTGATAGGCGGATGTTTGCAATAAAAATAATCATAGGGCTGTCGATGAAACCGGTAATAAGAAAACGAGGAAAAATTCTTTCGATGAACACGGTCTCATGATTTTTGCAAAAAAGTTAAACCATGATCGTGAATCTAATGCAGAGATAAAATCATACACTCACAGAAATATTTACATCCTCTTGACAGTAGCATTTCTATCACACTTAGCTGTAGTAATTGCGAAGGTGATTACGCAAAATTGCAGAAACAGCTAATCTCGTGCACGTTTTTTTCCCTTTAATATTAGAAAATAATAAGCTTTCACGTGGCTAGAACTGCAGCAGAAAATGTAGCAGAAAATTTACGACAGGAAACGATGCGCACGCAAAATTGTGATCAGTTGTGAGATATTGCTTCTTATATATGTTGGATCATATGGTGATAATTATTTTTTTCATCAATACATTTACAAGTCAATGAGTCAGAAAATATATCGTAAAAATTTAGATAGTATAATATAAGCAAGTACCATATTTATATACTATTATTTGTGTTGAATTTAAATGTAAATATAAATTAAATATTTAGTGTCTTATTTAATTTCGCATCTATATTCAACGTTTAATAGCATTTCCAAAAGACAATGCCTCTCAACGTCACAGATTAATTAATGGGATCGGTATCATCTGTCCTGTGCAAAATGAATGCAATCTGTTAAAAAATATTTTTAAAATGTTAAAATGGATGAGTGATTAACATGCGCATCGTTTCCTCAACATTGTGCGTTTTTAAATTAATTGCGATTCGCGGATATTCCTAAAAAAATACATCCAAAATCTCATTAATTTTTAATAAATCGATATGCATTCTTAATTTTGTCGCTTAAACATACGCTACACGTACACCTGCATATATCATAGCAAGAGTCGCGCGTTAGTTATTTAATTTTAATGTGTACGAGCTGCGCTTCCCAAATCAGGCGGTAAAGTAATGTAACGTACAATGATCATATATGATTCAATATGTTCCATTCTTGCGAGAATACGTAGGAACAGTTTAGCGGATTTCTTTACGATTTATAAAGCAAGCTAAACTTATGTGTATTATCAAACAAATGCAGATGTATTTAATTAATAAAACTCGCAATTAACGATCGGGCAAAATGTTACAGCGGCTCGCAGAACAATCTCCACTGCAGTTGCAACGGCACCACGTCGAATGGGGCTGCAACTGCGGTATGTACCGGTGGTGTTCTGGCCAGGAAAGTGCCGAACCATAGCGGCGCCAGTCCCGGGCAAGGCAATAAAAGGCCGGCGGTGTCGCTGACGCATCTCCCGAAGAGGCCGCCGGTCGACGTGGAGTTCAAGAACCTGGCCTATAGCGTGTCCGAAGGCAGAAAGAGGGGTGAGTTTCGGAAAGAAAGTGGCAATTACATTTTTAATTCCAGGAGAAAGTCAATTTCTGTTCCCGCGCACAGTGCACATTATTGAGTCATCATTCAGAGGCACAATAAAAAAAAAAAAAAAAGAGAAGAAGGTAAACAGCATAACGGGAAAAGAACGAGAATCCACGTTCGTATTTTTTTTATTTTTTATTTTAAGGACGCAGTTACTTATATCTCGAAATAATATACCGGCATGATGTACTTTCAATTTTGCATTACTTCGGAGCAATAAAAATTCTCTGGATAATTCAAGATGACAGAGTGATGGGATTTAAAGTGGGAAATCGAATATGCAAAGAGCTATTCAGTAGGCTTTTCATCTATCAACATGTGTGAATGACCTGACCGAAAAAATCGATAGAAATGCACGGACAGGTTCCCGTTTCGGCGCAGATGCATCGTTCTTGGTGCAAGTGCACTAGCAATAAAGAGGTCAGCCAGAGGTTTCGTCTGTCTGAGGGATGTATAATCCTCGAATACATTCTCTATACAATGGTGTGGAAAATATCACAATTTTGGCAAGAGTCTTAACGAGAATTTTGGCAATCAACGACGCCAAAATTGAAAAAGACTTGTAATAGACAGTTTCTATTATAAAATGTTGCGATCCATTTCTATATATGTAAGATATACGCAGATAGTATCGCTTTTAATCACGAAATTTAATAATAGCACATTTGATATATATTTTTTTATAATTATATAATGATGTGCTTGAAAAGCTTTCTTCAAAATTTTTGAACAAAATACTATATTATGGAAATCTCCAGCAATATAGCCTGCGTTGCAAATAAACTTTTCGATTATAGAAGAACACATCTATATTTTCATTTTCTTCATAATTTCTCAATTTTGTTGCAGGATATAAAACTATTCTGAAATGCGTAAACGGAAAATTCAGATCTGGAGAATTAACAGCCATTATGGGACCTTCCGGCGCTGGAAAGAGCACGCTTATGAATGTTTTAGCAGGTTACAAGTAAGTAGGATAGAAAATTAACAATATATTGGGATAAGTAATAAAATTGTATATGATTAAAATTGCATGTATCTAAGTTTCTGCCTTATTCTCTCAAAATTTTTGACGACAAAATTTTAATCGTTTTCGATGACGTCTTAGAACGTCCCATTTGAATGGCTCAGTACTGATAAACGGAAAGGACAGGAATCTCAGAAGATTTCGAAAGATGTCGTGCTATATTATGCAGGACGATCGACTTTTGCCGCATCTGACTGTTTACGAAGCAATGACTGTTTCAGCAAATCTGAAATTAGGGAAGGATATCAGCGCGACTGCCAAGAAAGTAGTGGTACGATAAGCGGAAATTCTTCTTTTATCGCGTTTAAAAAAAAATATAAGCTAAAGTTCAAAATTCGATTCCTGAAGTTCGTATATTCATATGCAGATTGAGGAGATTATTGAGACACTTGGCCTACGCGAAGCCAGCAATACGCAAACCCAGAATCTCAGTGGAGGGCAGAGGAAGAGGCTGTCGATAGCGCTGGAGCTTGTCAACAATCCTCCGGTTATGTTTTTCGACGAGCCAACTTCCGGCTTAGATAGTTCCGCTTGTTTCCAATGCCTCAGTTTGCTCAAATCTTTAAGTAGGGGAGGTAATGTTCTCGCAAAATGTTTTTTTACGAACGTCTCGCATTTATAACATAACATCACTGTATACATGCGGGAATCTTTTACAGGAAGAACGATTATATGCACGATCCATCAACCAAGTGCGCGATTGTTCGAGATGTTCGATCATCTGTACCTGCTTGCCGAAGGCCAGTGTATATATCAGGGCAACGTCGGTGGCCTAGTGCCCTTCTTGTCATCGATGGGTCTCGATTGTCCAAGTTATCACAATCCAGCGGATTACGGCAAGTATTCGATGAAATTTCAATTATCCTATTTCAAATGTCGTTTCTATATATACGTATGTAGAAAATTTTAAATCATGATCTTGTGCGATCATTGTGAATTGATTCTTTAAGAATAAAATTAATTTTATTTTCTGAATGGAATGTATTTCGATATATTTTACAAAATATATTTACCGTTAAAATTTCACAGATTGCTTTACAAATTCGTCGATTGTTAAAATTGTACTTCCATCGCAATAATATGATACGCTAATGAAATTTTATCGGTTCAGTGATGGAAGTCGCTTGCGGGGAGCACGGCGAGTGCGTTCACAAGCTCGTGATGGCTGTGAATAATGGCAAATGCAATAATTATCAGCATCATCAAGCAGCCATTTCCGCGGCGCAAACGGTTTCAAACGACATCGCCAAAGAATCGCCACAAGAGCAGACGAAATCGGAAGGCGCTGCTCTGATACCGAATGGTGTGGCAAAGCCGCCAACTGGCACGACGATGATAAATATGCCGGTTTCTTGCACAACGTCATTGCTGGATAGCGTGGAAAGTATAGAGCAAAAGGTTGGCTTTCCGACGAATGGTTGGGTGCAATTTTGGATATTGCTCAAGAGGACTTTTCTATCGCAAATGCGAGATATGGTAAATAAGATATACGTTATCTAGAATATTTCCTCTTTCATTACCTTTTTTTTACGGAAAAATAACACAAAATCTCTACTTAAGATATTTTAAGATATTTTGTTTTCATTCTGAGTGTTACTTTCACTCTGTCCTCCAACAGACGCTAACAAGGGTAAGATTGATTTCGCATATAATCGTCGGCTTTCTGATCGGAGCGATTTATTATGACATCGGTAACGAAGCCTCCGAAGTTATGAGTAATGCCGGATGCGTCTTTTTTACGGTGATGTTTTTAATGTTCACTGCGATGATGCCTACTATATTAACATGTGAGTAATTTGTAATCATGTAACCGCCGCGAGATATATCGATGATCTTGATTTTGTCATCTTTGTCGCAGTTCCGATGGAAATGTCCGTATTCGTGCGAGAGCATTTAAATTACTGGTACTCGGTGAAAGCCTTTTACTTCGCAAGAACTTTGGCGGATTTGCCGTTCCAAGTAAGTATAATTTACGCTCTCCATGTTCAATTAAGGCCAAACTAATCGCGACTCATGCACAATATTAAATTATTGCAGATGGTATACTCTATAGCCTATGTGATGATCGTATACTTTATCACGTCGCAACCATTGGAAACGGAGCGTTTTCTTATGTATTTAAATATATGTATACTGACATCATTAGTTGCACAATCTATCGGTCTGCTAATAGGAGCAGCAATGAGCGTGGAGGTAAGGTCGATAAAGTATATATATATATA
>NW_021850553.1:972606-975838 GCF_003651465.1 Formica exsecta
AAACAGCATAACGGGAAAAGAACGAGAATCCACGTTCGTATTTTTTTTATTTTTTATTTTAAGGACGCAGTTACTTATATCTCGAAATAATATATCGGCATGATGCACTTTCAATTTTGCATTACTTCGGAGCAATAAAAATTCAGTGGGAAATCGAATATGCAAAGAGCTATTCAGTAGGCTTTTCATCTATCAACATGTGTGAATGACCTGACCGAAAAAATCGATAGAAATGCACGGACAGGTTCCCGTTTCGGCGCAGATGCATCGTTCTTGGTGCAAGTGCACTAGCGATAAAGAGGTCAGCCAGAGGTTTCGTCTGTCTGAGGGATGTATAATCCTCGAATACATTCTCTATACAATGGTGTGGAAAATATCACAATTTTGGCAAGAGTCTTAACGAGAATTTTGGCAATCAACGACGCCAAAATTGAAAAAGACTTGTAATAGACAGTTTCTATTATAAAATGTTGCGATCCATTTCTATATATGTAAGATATACGCAGATAGTATCGCTTTTAATCACGAAATTTAATAATAGCACATTTGATATATATTTTTTTATAATTATATAATGATGTGCTTGAAAAGCTTTCTTCAAAATTTTTGAACAAAATACTATATTATGGAAATCTCCAGCAATATAGCCTGCGTTGCAAATAAACTTTTCGATTATAGAAGAACACATCTATATTTTCATTTTCTTCATAATTTCTCAATTTTGTTGCAGGATATAAAACTATTCTGAAATGCGTAAACGGAAAATTCAGATCTGGAGAATTAACAGCCATTATGGGACCTTCCGGCGCTGGAAAGAGCACGCTTATGAATGTTTTAGCAGGTTACAAGTAAGTAGGATAGAAAATTAACAATATATTGGGATAAGTAATAAAATTGTATATGATTAAAATTGCATGTATCTAAGTTTCTGCCTTATTCTCTCAAAATTTTTGACGACAAAATTTTAATCGTTTTCGATGACGTCTTAGAACGTCCCATTTGAATGGCTCAGTACTGATAAACGGAAAGGACAGGAATCTCAGAAGATTTCGAAAGATGTCGTGCTATATTATGCAGGACGATCGACTTTTGCCGCATCTGACTGTTTACGAAGCAATGACTGTTTCAGCAAATCTGAAATTAGGGAAGGATATCAGCGCGACTGCCAAGAAAGTAGTGGTACGATAAGCGGAAATTCTTCTTTTATTGCGTTTAAAAAAAAATATAAGCTAAAGTTCAAAATTCGATTCCTGAAGTTCGTATATTCATATGCAGATTGAGGAGATTATTGAGACACTTGGCCTACGCGAAGCCAGCAATACGCAAACCCAGAATCTCAGTGGAGGGCAGAGGAAGAGGCTGTCGATAGCGCTGGAGCTTGTCAACAATCCTCCGGTTATGTTTTTCGACGAGCCAACTTCCGGCTTAGATAGTTCCGCTTGTTTCCAATGCCTCAGTTTGCTCAAATCTTTAAGTAGGGGAGGTAATGTTCTCGCAAAATGTTTTTTTACGAACGTCTCGCATTTATAACATAACATCACTGTATACATGCGGGAATCTTTTACAGGAAGAACGATTATATGCACGATCCATCAACCAAGTGCGCGATTGTTCGAGATGTTCGATCATCTGTACCTGCTTGCCGAAGGCCAGTGTATATATCAGGGCAACGTCGGTGGCCTAGTGCCCTTCTTGTCATCGATGGGTCTCGATTGTCCAAGTTATCACAATCCAGCGGATTACGGCAAGTATTCGATGAAATTTCAATTATCCTATTTCAAATGTCGTTTCTATATATACGTATGTAGAAAATTTTAAATCATGATCTTGTGCGATCATTGTGAATTGATTCTTTAAGAATAAAATTAATTTTATTTTCTGAATGGAATGTATTTCGATATATTTTACAAAATATATTTACCGTTAAAATTTCACAGATTGCTTTACAAATTCGTCGATTGTTAAAATTGTACTTCCATCGCAATAATATGATACGCTAATGAAATTTTATCGGTTCAGTGATGGAAGTCGCTTGCGGGGAGCACGGCGAGTGCGTTCACAAGCTCGTGATGGCTGTGAATAATGGCAAATGCAATAATTATCAGCATCATCAAGCAGCCATTTCCGCGGCGCAAACGGTTTCAAACGACATCGCCAAAGAATCGCCACAAGAGCAGACGAAATCGGAAGGCGCTGCTCTGATACCGAATGGTGTGGCAAAGCCGCCAACTGGCACGACGATGATAAATATGCCGGTTTCTTGCACAACGTCATTGCTGGATAGCGTGGAAAGTATAGAGCAAAAGGTTGGCTTTCCGACGAATGGTTGGGTGCAATTTTGGATATTGCTCAAGAGGACTTTTCTATCGCAAATGCGAGATATGGTAAATAAGATATACGTTATCTAGAATATTTCCTCTTTCATTACCTTTTTTTTACGGAAAAATAACACAAAATCTCTACTTAAGATATTTTAAGATATTTTGTTTTCATTCTGAGTGTTACTTTCACTCTGTCCTCCAACAGACGCTAACAAGGGTAAGATTGATTTCGCATATAATCGTCGGCTTTCTGATCGGAGCGATTTATTATGACATCGGTAACGAAGCCTCCGAAGTTATGAGTAATGCCGGATGCGTCTTTTTTACGGTGATGTTTTTAATGTTCACTGCGATGATGCCTACTATATTAACATGTGAGTAATTTGTAATCATGTAACCGCCGCGAGATATATCGATGATCTTGATTTTGTCATCTTTGTCGCAGTTCCGATGGAAATGTCCGTATTCGTGCGAGAGCATTTAAATTACTGGTACTCGGTGAAAGCCTTTTACTTCGCAAGAACGTTGGCGGATTTGCCGTTCCAAGTAAGTATAATTTACGCTCTCCATGTTCAATTAAGGCCAAACTAATCGCGACTCATGCACAATATTAAATTATTGCAGATGGTATACTCTATAGCCTATGTGATGATCGTATACTTTATCACGTCGCAACCATTGGAAACGGAGCGTTTTCTTATGTATTTAAATATATGTATACTGACATCATTAGTTGCACAATCTATCGGTCTGCTAATAGGAGCAGCAATGAGCGTGGAGGTAAGGTCGATAAAGTATATATATATATAAGTATTTAAATATGACATCATTAGTTGCACAATCTATCGGTCTGCTAATAGGAGCAGCAATGAGCGTGGAGGTAAGGTCGATAAAGTATATAAAGTATATAT
>NW_021850553.1:977559-1004977 GCF_003651465.1 Formica exsecta
TATATATATATATATAGAAAACCTTATTAGAAAATGCATACATATATACAAGACTAATTTCTTCCACTCATTTTTACCGTAATTTTCGTATTAATATCCGTATTATCGTTTGTAGACTGGGGTATTTATCGGACCCGTAATGTCGGTTCCAATCGTCCTATTCTCCGGCTTCTTCATTAATTTCAACGCCATTCCAAAATATTTGAAGTTCCTCTCGTACGTGAGTTACGTGAGGTACGGTTTCGAAGGTGCCATGATCTCCGTGTACGGTTACAATCGAGCGAAGCTCAAGTGTTCCGAGTACTACTGCCACTTTAAGAGTCCGACAAAGTTCCTCGAACAAATGTCCATGGAGAACGCGGTCTACTGGGTGGACGTTGTTGCCCTGGTCGGCTTCCTGCTCGGTCTCAGAGTGGTCGTTTACTTTGTGCTGAGACTCAAGCTGCGATCCCTTCGTTAAATTTTTTGACTGGTAGTCCAGGACAGACAATAATCACGACGCTGCGGCCGTCGTTGCAGCGGGACTGTGACCTGGATCTCAACGAAGATTACATTTTTTTTTAAACGTGTAAGACGAATGACAAAAGAGACGATCGCGCACAAAGGACAATTCGATCTCGAGATCGACAAGAATAGAATTGTCGCATTGAGCGGCAAAGATCGTCGCATGAAAGGAATATTGACGAAGAGAATACACACGCTTTTGAATAGAGATATGAGGGAACAAGGTAAATCAAGGTCGTCTTTGATTAAATCGTTTGACATACGAACTTTTTGATATGATAATTTAAGTCGTTAAATACCGCAAGATACTTAATTTTATGTTTGTCTTTATAAAAGTATAATATTTTTTATTGATTCCATTCATACACACACATGATATGTGTGCAGAATATTAATGCTTCGAAGAATGTTTAATTATTATTAATCGTAATGATTATGGCTTATGTTACCAAACTGAATCTGATCTCTGCCGTTGGCAAAAGAAAACAGTTTATCGTATTTTCTTTGTCCAAGTAAGAAATAGTTATCGCGACCAGAATTCAAATTTGATTAAAAACGGATCACAATCTAAATCGTCTATATAAGTAGACGTTTAAATAAATAGTACAGACAGGAGTTAGACTACTTTCAATCGTGTATTAACAACGTGTAGGTCGATCTGCGACGCCAAATACATTGGCTTTCCGGTATTAAATTAAAATCGCAAACGCGTTTATAGCCAATTACATACTATGAACTCGCCAGGAGCCTTAGGCCCATTCAAGACTCGTGTCCCTCCAACGAGCGCGTTTAAACGCGAACACGACAAAATAGAGGTTTCTATAGATAAGCAGAGTAGAACACAAGGATCGTTAAAACGAGTCTTTTATGATATTCCCATGTTAAATTATACATAGTTTGCTATACTTATTTCGACCGGTTATCTCGGAGATAAATAAATTGCGTACTTACGATCGTAATAATGTCCTCGGACAGACGAATAGAGGAAAATTGCGAAACTCGAAAGCACACTTGTTCGCGAGTAACATTTTCGTATTAACGATAGAAAGTGCTTATTCGATACGTCTCACATAATCACACACTCGATCTTTCTTCATATCGTAATTTCATCAAGAGTTTACCTAATAAATTATACAGTAATTATAAGGAAATAAGGGAAAAAAGAAAAGGGAAGAAATATGTTTATTGTAAAAAAGCTCACACATGACCAATCACTAGCTGCCTGAGCGTTGCTTCTAAGTGCGAGTGCTAAATATTGTTACACTTATACTATATAGTATATATGACTATTGGGAGGACATTGTGTATGTATAGCTGTATAAAACGAAAAACAAAAGATAGGTAGTATTCCGTGCATTAATGATATGTAATTAACTCATACTTATGTTTTATAATATTGTATGATTCTTTTTCACGGCCTATATACACAATTACATTCTGCACATTCATTTATCCGACGATTGACGAAAGGACAGAGATTAAAATTGTATTATAGATACTTTCAATTTAATTTATACACGATCAAGACTCGCTGCAAATGTTATTAAGACCAACTAATATGATCATGATATCAAGAAAAAGTTATAAACTTATAAGGAGCAAAGCAATTTATGCATCGGTTTTGTAGACAATATAAATGTAATTTTATTTATATTGAAGCATATTTTATTTCTATCTAAGAGATTGAGTTAAAACATATTTTAGTTATGGTATTTCTCTTATGCTATACATATAATAGCGAGATAGGTGTAACTTTAACAATAAAAATATGTTCTAGTTTTTGTCTGCATTAATGAGTGAATAGTGATAATGACAAAATGACAAGGCAATATATAGAATCTATCACGTGAAAATTATTTTATACATCATATTATTTCGTAGAACTTATAATTTCTTACATTATATCTCATTATATTAGTTTACTTATCAATCTCTCTTGCAATGTTTTTTATTATAATTATATATGATATTCGTTGATAATAAATATATTTTTTTAGCCAAATGATAATTACATTTATTGTTACGCATAAGTTATAGAAATCAGTATTTATACTTTGATATTATTTCTATTTTATTACATCATTTAATTACATTATTATTATATTATTATTTTTGTAAGCCAATTGTACATTAATATCATAATGAAACGCATACTCCCTTCGTTTTTTGCCAACCTGCGGTTGGCAGCAGTCGGGAGTAAAAATATTTAATTACCAAGGATTTTATGAAGAAGTCAAAATATTTTTTCTTAAAAACAATTATTTTTTTTATACCAATTGATTTGTCTCATTATTCTGAGTAAAAATATTTAAGATTAGTTCAAATCTTAATGAGATATTGATATATCGATTTTTTTAACGGTATAATATATTTTTAAATCGATCGTGCGATATCATCAATGCATTATCTTAACTATACAATGTTTCTTTCATGCTATATAAAACAGTTCGGTGAATTTAGAACAATTTTAGGTAATGTAATAATTATTAAGTTTTTTAAGGGATCTACATAGTTGCAATATACAATTAAATCATTTTTATTTCTCTTATTGAGTTATTTTGTTTGATTCAAAATTCATTAACCCTAAATATATGTATATTTCTCTGGAAGTATTCTCTCTAGGTTTTTATAAAAAAATATAGCTACCATAAAATATATTTTAGAAGCGTTAAAATATATATATAAGATCGATATACATATAATCAAACATCTTTTTTTTAAAGAACTTACGCATGTTTCTCATGTCATATAATTCTAATAATAAAGAAAAAAAGATCGATTAAAAAAAGATATGTGTATTAATCCATGGGACAGTAAATAAATTTCTATATTTTTAAATATTGTATAGTTATTTATTGTTTTGTTGTATGCGTTCAAAAGCAATGGTATGATTATCGTTCAGAGAGAGGATAATTTCAAAATGCCATACGACATATTACTTCAAATTATTACATATTCCTTTCGTATGCATTATTATATTACTAACTTAAATTTTACATGTTTCCTAATTATTTACTAAATAGACAATGAGTTTTATATAAAATACTAGAATGATTCTATCGCAAATCTAGAGCGACATTAACGAAATAAAAAAGAGAATGCAGATTATACGAGATTGTGATATCCATAAAAAAATTTTTGTCTGCCGCAACTGAAAATATCGAGATATTCGTAAGTGTATAAACCCAATAATAATTTTATATGCGTGATATATTATTGACCATTTTAATTATTAGCATGCTTACAGATCATATGTTGTTTGCAAAAGTTATTCCAGAAAAGGTACGCATTCTATCTTCATATATGTATAATAATAATACATGTAAATTTTTTTTTTTTTTTACGAAATCGCACTCATATCGAAATCTGAATGTGCAGTATTCTCTGATGTACAGATTATTTCTTAACGACTAATTCCAATTATACTGGTCGATCGTACTATAATTTTGCGCTTGTCAAAGTCCAGATTTCATGCAATGCTGCGCAAGAAATGGCTGAGCGAGGAGAAAGATTGGAATAATCATCGAATCGATTATTCGAATCGTATCGCGAATACGTGCGCATTGTGTTCAAGCTTCGTTCGAGCGTTATCGGTGTGAACTTTTTATTATAGCGATCTCGCTCGTTATGAAGCGCAAAATATAAGATACAAGTGTGTGCGCGTAGCATAGAAAAATCCATTCATAATTTGTCTCTTTTAGGATTATACATATATCTACATGTGTACACGCACATACGCACAGACACTTACATACACACATACACGCACATGTCAATGTATAATGCATAAAGTCAGACCCTAATACATCGCATACCAAATATCGCAATTTTTCAAGTACTGTAATTTTATATGACGGAAAGATTGTAAAAGAATGTGTGAATGAGCGTGCGAATGTACAAAGACATGAGAGATTAGGCCTGTAGAGGAAATCTTCTTTTTGAACCGACGAAAATTATACGAAGATGTTTCGCGTGATAAAAAAAAAACATCGCCGACCCTTGACGAACTGAAGCTAATGTACTTCGTATCTTGCGATTTTAGCAAGAGACGTCACGTTTATACTAAAGCACAAATGAATAAACAATTGTATTAATGGATGAATCATCTTCTTTGTCTAAGCCATCAAAATATTTAATAGTAGATATATCGGCGTTAAAAATTTTTTGCTAATGAAAAATTGACTCCGATTTGACTGATGTGTTTAAACACGAACTTTTCAGATATTATAGTACATAATATTCTGCACAATAGCATTCAAATTGTAATACAAAGTATATTTATAATGTAATTTATTGAGTTGTAAAGTTTGAATCGACGTCTCAGTGACGTATCGATATCACGTGACTGCACGACTGATGGAGATACAGGCCAGTCTTATTTTAAGCATGCCTTTAACGCGCAACGATGACTACTAGACTACCAACCTTGAATAAATTTGAATAATTTTAAATAACTTTGAATTTAATTTCGTTTTTCTTTTTTAAAAAGAATAAAAGATTTCTGTTTTTAAGTAGAAAAAAAGATTCTCTATAATTATTCGAATAATTAACAAAGTTTTCTAAAATCGTCTACGCAGGCGTCCTTTGCAGAATTTACTAGATATCCTTAGTTGGCATTTTCCATTCTCTCTTGGAACATTGACAAGATGTTATTTGATCCGCATGTGATCCAAGTTGGCAACAACCGCGCTTAGTGCAGCATTGCTAGTATTGCAACACGTTGTACAAGAGCTGTTCTATCGCGTGTGATTGCACAGTGAGATATAAGGATCGATAGAACATGGAGAAACCTATAGTTCGAGCGAGAGTGGTAAAGGTCCTTGGCAGGACGGGATCTCAAGGACAATGTACACAGGTCAAAGTGGAATTCTTGAATGAACAAAATAGGCAACTCATCAGAAACGTCAAAGGTCCCGTGCGAGAAGGAGATATTCTGACGCTTCTGGAATCCGAGCGAGAAGCAAGAAGACTTCGTTAAACCGAAAGGAATAATTATCACATGCCTTACGTAAAGAACTGGTGGAATTTCGGAACTTGATGTTGTAGCGACGAGTATACCGATAAAAAGAAAAGGCTATCATCAAAATAATAAAACAGAAAGAACTGTTTTATCATTTTTTATTTTGGAATAATGTATCAAATATATTTCCCTCCGCTTATGTTTATGAAAAATGAATTATGTTTTTTTTGCACCTAATTTATCATGCTAATAAATTAGTTAATGACATGTATATGTTTTATTTCACACACATGCATTATAATTTTAGATATGTCTAATTAAAAATATTTTTTATAAAGTTCGTAGAAAGAATTAAAAATAATCGCAGTTAAGTCAATGTTAATACAATGTTTATTGGTAACCTCTTTTTTTAATTGGATAAAATTTAATCAATTTCACAATGCGCCTCATTCTGCTCGCAAAATGGAAATACTTATGAATCTTCAACCAAGTTTTATATAAAAAGTCAATATTCAATATTTTGAATGTTTCAAACAAATCTGTTCATAATAATATAAAAATTTAATTATTATTTTATAAGAACTAATTTCACAATTTGTCAACAGCTGGTACTTGCAAGATGCATCAGTTCTTTAATGATTAGCAGTTAGCGATTACACCGATAATAGATAAAAATCATCAGTTACACAACATTAATCATGTTTTCTTTTCTGTCTATTTAAAGATAATCTCAATAATGATAAATTTTATCAATTTAAACAACATTAATTGCGTCGCATGTATGCTCTCCGCGTATAGAGTAGAGATTTTATTCAAATTCTTATCCCAAATAATAATCAAAATTATATATATTATACGTATATATATTACACGTGATAATATTATATTATATAACACATTCCTTTCAAAACCTTGACGACTCTGATAACCATCTTCAATTAAACAAAAAAAATATTCTGAAGTCCATCGTACTTATTGCAGATGTCAAGTTATCAAACTGGGGTCGAGTCAGCTAATTCATTGTCAATTAAACATTCGTCATGCGCACATGCAGGCAGTGTGCGAGCGTAAAGTACAGTCGGAAGAAGTACGTTAGTAGTAGCAGCGCGCATTCTCTTCGCCTTTCGCAAAGCTGGTGGGGCCGGGAGAGGCACGGGTGTCAAAGTTTGCAAGATGTTGAGGTTTTATCGGCGGCCAATCCGCTGCGCGAGATCCGCGCAAGAGAACGGGGATGTCGAGCCGATTAGAAGGCTCCAGAGTCGCGTACAATCGATCGACCAGCTTAGTGTAATGCTGCGACGCGAATTGGTACGCGCGTGGTCGTCGTCGCGCCGCGCGTAAATATCTCCGTTTTTACAATACTCATTCACGCGCACGGATTCTAGGACCGATACTTGGTACAAACCGGAGCATCCGGAGGGCAGCGCCAAGATTAGCAGAAGTGTGGGTGCGACTCACTTGGGTAAATATGAGATGCCTGCTATTTATATTCCGCGTTATATATCTCGTTATATATATATCTTCATGTAACGTACAGTCATGTATGTACGCATTTCCATATAAAATATGAAATATATAACAAAATATATAATGTAATACATAACATATAATGAAATTTATACATATACAGGGTGGTCCTCGTAACGGTCGCCACGATTTTTAAGGCACTTACAATAATCTGACATAAAAAAGCCTGTATACATATATACAAAACACACATAATAAATATATATTTAGGTATGATATATGTATTTTTTAATGTGTTTAGAGTATATAAATTTGTTAAATTTAATATTATAACCATGCATATAAATGTCTATTTGGTATATAATTGGAATTTTTAATATAAATTTTTATGAAAATAGTAAATGCTGATAGTATTTATTTCGGACATGTTTGATATAAGTGTGCATTTATTTATTATTCGATATTTGGTATAATTGGCTAATTAGTTAATAGTGATGTATCTTCATGTATCTTTTGAAAATGTGCAAAAGCTGTATTAAAATGCATCACTCCGCGTGTACTACGGCTTTTATACTAGGCCAGCTGCAACGGTATCTCTATATAGCTCTATCATTATTCGACGGAGTGCATTGCACGCATGTGCCACGAAGAATAATCGACTGGAAATTTTTTTCTTAATTTTATGATAAAACTGTTATGTATATTTCATATCTTGTTTGTTCTTTGAAATATATATTCGATATATTTTCTCAATAATTTTACGTGTGTGTGATTTTTGCAATATAGCGGTTAAGAAAATTGTAATGAGATATTGAACTATTTATAACTTGAAGAGTCTCTCAACAAAGAGAGAGAGAAAGAGAGAGCAGAATTATATTTGTTCATACATTCTGCCCATTCATATAAAATTATGTACTCTCGACGAGAAAAAAATTTGAGAATCAGTAATGTAAACAATTAAAATTTTTATTGTGATAGCGATTTGCGCTATGCGAAAATAATTCAAATATTAATAATTCTCAAAGCTATGAATAATGTATACTATATATACACATGTTATACAAATAAAAATTTGTAATATTCTTCGGTTTTGGAGATAGTAACAAATAAATTCAAGCAAAAAGGCAAAACGACTATTGATTGATTCCATCGCTTATAGAAAGGCTGCAAAAATTGATGAAAAAGAGGAAATTATGAAATACATACATGTCTCTCTCTCTCTCTCTCTCTCTCTCTCTCTCTCTCTCTCTCTCTCATACATAATATTATACTATGAATCTATCGTACTCTCTGCCGTAAATGTAAACTAAATTACACGTGATCTCATAATCATACGCGAATCATCGCTGGTATATGTTTATGATGTTGAACATGAACTTCTATCAGTTACAAGTTACATAATCAATTTTAATGAAATAACTTCTATTTAATTAGAACATAGAGAGCGGTAAGGATGAATAAAAAATATCAATAACTTCTCCCCTCCTCCCTCCCAGGGATATAAATATAAATTAATTTATATATATGCAGAGATGTATGTCTCTTTTGTATTTTATTTACGTAATATTAATGATCAAATAATAATTCAAATTTTACTCGCATCCAGATAAAACTATTCTGTCTCTTTTTATGTATTTACGCAAATTCAACACATATGTGTAATTATCTGTAATTATAGATAATCTTTGCGTGATTTGTTTTTTATACGATATTATTTTTCTATTGCATGCACAGCAATGTAATAGCAAACAATTTTCTTACATTATTGCAATTGTAACATACATTCTTACTAAAGGAATATATTGATTACATCGCGTTTATATCTTTTCCTAACAATATATTTGTGACTTTCAGACGTGCGTTGTTGTAAGTCTGTGGAGCAACGTAATTGGAACTATGGTGGAAGGCGGAAAAAGTAACATGCAGAACGGACTGCTCAGTAATGGAATTAACGGGTGAGTTTCTAACAAAATTATAGACTTTTGTCTTATATTCTGTAGTGACTTTCTAAATGTATAGTTTATAATAAGTTTTAAAGAGGAAGAACATGAATAAGCATCCCTCAACCTTCATTTGAACAATGAGTTTTCAAATTGTGTCAATAATAATATGTATATCGGAAAAAAGCGGAATTGACAGAAAATGGCTTTTTTACGGAGAAATCTGCAATGCCCAATTTTCTAGCCTGCGAAAATAATGCAATGTGCTCGCTTAGAATGATACATTTAGAACACACAACACTACTATAAGGTCGATCATCATTATTATCATATGTGGTAGTTCAATCAATGTTATCAGAATACCCTCCTCGATATGCTTGATGATGTTTTCATTTACTTTTTACTGAATTTTATCTTTGCATTTATGACGTTTGATATTTTAATCACGTAAATGCCAATACATATATAGGGCGTTTCTCAACAAACGCTCAATGCTCTTCCATTATTTTGAAGTTATCATTTCTTCATAATAAAAACTAATTGCAACGTTAATCAAGAAAAGAATACTGATTGAAAAATTGGTTGTTTTTTCAAAATATATTTATTAATTATTTATATATAAAATAATTTTTATCATAAAATATAATAATATAAGTTAATTTAGAGTAATATAACATCATATTTCTGAAAGATAAATATAGATATTAAATCGATTATATATAGACACACATATAGTTTAGGATCAAACAAAATTAACTGCAGAATATATTTATTTCTAAAATAAAAAATACAAATAATTAATATTGATGTACTGTGAAATTTTCACGATTTGCGCAAATCAATAACTTTGACCAGAGAACCATAATTCTTCCACGATAAGGTCAATTCAGAACCGATAATCGCCGATAATTTATTCCGTCTGATAGTCACCACAAACATAGAGTGACAGAGTGTACGTACCTCGGAATTTGAACTTTGTCGCTACAACATTTCCGGCGATACTCAAGCTTTAAACATTACATCTTCGATTTCCAGGAATTATATTGCATGTTCTATTAGGTAATAATCATGAGCAATCAATTCTTTATCATATCGATAATTTCGATAATTATTTTCGCAAAAAGTTGTTCAAACTAGAGCATAACAAAATAGTACAAAGTCATTGTACAGACATTTTATCGAACATGAAAAATAAATTCACACACAGTTTTCACAATATAAAATATTTTAATGAGTGTTAAGAAACAAATTCAATCGGAACGATTTCTTTTAAATCGATTCTTGATGCTAAACCTTGCGCTTAAGTGTTTACCTTGAGAAACACATAATAAAATTATCGTATAAACTAATCGCGTCTATGAAAAAAATCAATAGGAATATACTATACTGCCATTTAGAAAACTTTACCGCATGTATCACGAACGCAAAAAGATAGAACGATTAAACATTGTCAATAATGGAGAACTTTGCACCTACTCGATACTTGATTTCGTTCCGCATTATCTCATCCGTACACAGCATATTGATCTTCGAGCAGGTTTCAAGAGATATCATTTGAAGATTTCTATATAATCATTCAACAAAAACGATTTATTACTCACGCGTAAAAAATCTTATAAACAGGATAATAAAATAGATGTTTATCGTACAAATTAAATATTACGCTTACATAATAGATGTAGTATTGCATTACAGTTTTTCTTGACTATCCCAAGATAATTACTTCTCTCGTTGTGTGTTTAGAATTGTAAGAAAATTTACATTGACTTTACAAGATACAACATCTTTTTTTATCGTTTCAACCACAGAATCGGTTAATTTACATGAAATATTATATATTACACAATCGCAAAATTATAACTCTTTGTATAATTTATTTTACTCCGATCTAAAGAAATTTTTTTTGATGATCTCATCCGACTATCTCTTCTTTTTGCGAGAAAAGAAAAATAGAAAGACTCTATCCTTTTTTTATATTATGACCGATTATGCAAACCGGTTCGTGACGAGATTAATATGAACAGACATGGAATTTCCTTGCCGAGATTCCAACGGTTATAGCTTGACTAGCAAACGTTAAGGAGCATTTTTTATAATGTTCACATGTGCGTATGTGTGCTGCATAATAAGCAATTTACGGCCATTTGCATAATTGCGATGACCCAGAGAGTGGAAATACGCCCGTCAACATGTAATAATCCATCTTAAGATACTTTGTTTCAAAGTACGTTATCACGATTTTTCTCATTTGTCTCTATGCGAGTTATCCGATTTATCTATTGTTTATTGTATTTATTACAATCGCCGGTTTCGGTACGTTACTTAAAACAACTGTGAGTAAATTAATATTATTAAATATAACTCTCGAAAATGCTCTTTTATTTTTTTTCTTATATTACAAATGTTTTCGATTTATTATTTTTTTATGTCACAAGCAATTTATCTTTAATTATTCGCCGAGATACATATAAATTCCACGCGCGTCCAGACAATGGACAGTATATTGCGGATAATGCTATTATAACTTTTAATTAATTGTCCTTTTAATTATGCACTTTTAATTAACTAGTGCTGTGATATCAGATGGGAACAAAGTGCCTGCCGATACAATCAAGTAGGTCGCTAGTGAAATATCTATGCGTTTCTGCATCACACTGTTATCATGCTTATTGAAGATTTGTTTAAGGACTTTGCGCTTCTTATTGTGTAAGCGACGTTTACTTCGGCTACTGTACATTGTAAATTACTCTCGGAATGACTTTATCGATAGTAACCAGCCGTGGCTCTGCAAAAATTTATCTCACGCCAGTCATTTTTTCGCTAAGGTTCCTAATATTTGGTCATTTCGTCAATATTACAAAATTTTACGATCAATATCTTTTAGAATAAACGCTTCGCTACATTTGATAAATCAAGATAGAAAGATAAGGATACAACTGGACGATTATAACTGTTTTTTATTTGTCAATGAATCAGTTAACAGATAATTCTTTTATTCGTAAAATTCATAAATTTTTTATCGTTCTTTAAATCGTTCCTTAACAAACATTTTGTAGTAGTTTTTATATCGCTATAAAATGGTAATTATTTTTTTACTTTTATTTATATTACTTACTACTTTTATTTATATTACTTGCTATTTCTTGGAATATTTTATGTAGATTAAGACTTGAATTATGTAAATATATAAATGATAAATAGTTAATAAAAAATAGACACACACACATACACACATAAATAGCATTTCGTAATAAAATGTTAAAGATATAATTTATGATAAATAGCTTTAATTAATGTTGACGCAGTGTTTATATGTTCTTTCCTCTCTCTGGTAACATGTTAGAAAAATATTTTATCTCAACATTATTTATAAGATTACGTTCTTAAATAAGCGCTGCTAAGAAGATATCTCTGAATTTTTAATAAATTTAAATAAATTTCTAACGATGCACCAGCATATTTAATCATATATATGTAATTGTAGCGAAAATTAATTGCATAGATGCTGCAATAGGTACCGTTAGCATTTATATCACATAAAATTGCTCGTTTTCTCTTCCCTTTTTGAAATTGTTGTGCAACCTACAGTTCTACACTGCTGCACTTGGAAATAATACTTTGTCTATGCTTCAATTTTGTGATTATTCCATTTTCTTCGCGAGTTTCGCAATCTCTCATAGTTTTTCGTATGTAATTTTATCGTATAATTTCCAACAGAAAAAAGATAGCTATTGACAAAAGTGTCACGTTCGCAATAACGTGTCTAGAATCTCTGAATTATAACATATTTATCGGGGGATAGCAAAACAAAAATTTACTATCTCTCTTTATATATATCTTTAGTTTTTTTTTCTAAATTTATTTTATATTTCTTCATCTTCTTAAATAATCTATTTCATTTTCATAAACTGAAATAAAAATTTGATTGCATTTCGTATGACTGCAATAACACTTGAGAGAGAAAGAAAAGATTATTTCATAATTCTTATTGCGTTTAATTACTATTAATAACATAAACAAGAATAATTAAGTTATTAGCTAATTACACGCGGTAAGCGTTATATTATATTATTTCGACAAAATACATAATCTCCGAAATTATACATATGTAAATGCATATTTTATGTTCCATCTTTTTTTGGCACCATCAACCAATCAGGAAAAATAAATATCTTTTATAATTAATTATTACGCTTTATTTTATGTTTTATCGATTGTCGATTAACATAAAAATTTAGCTTTTATCTTAACTTTATCGCGACAATTATTTTGTTGCAGCGTGACGCGGATAATGTTTTAATAAATTGGTACTCGTTTACAATCTATTTACAATCTGTACTTATTGTTAGTACAATATATTAAGATTTTTATTTTTTTAATATCTGGGAAAATATGGGAAAAGTGAATCTGTCAATGTCAAAAAAAAAATAAATAAATTTTAAATAGTAATAATAAGAAAACCTTATTATTATTTTTATATTCTGCATTCTGTATGAGTACAGATACAAAACGTGACAGGATATGGTCGTAAATGTGCCGAACTTTCAATCTTGTAATGCGGATCATAATACGGTTTATTGTGTTTGATCAAACGCGCGAAAAATATAAATTGCATTTAATGAATACATAAACGTGTCTATGACGTAAAGTACATATAATTTTGCTGTCGATCGATTTGCAACCAATGCTTAACCACCAGTCTTCCGGTGATCATTCAGAGTACAGAGTATTCAGATTTCAATTAACACATTAAATAAATGTACTTAATCTTAAAGTAATATAATTATTGATCGGTCAATTTAATCATTTTTAATATTTGCGTAATTTCAAATATAGAGTTATTTAAATATAACGAACAAAATTTCTTTAGATGTAATAGGGTATACTCTAGAGATTTCTGTTTAATTATTAGATTTTTTAATTATTAAACATACTAATAATAATTGCAACTGTTAATCAATTGTCAGTCTCATATTCCTATTAAATCATTGTCCACTTACGTCAATATATTAAAGACGATCCTTTAATGGTGTTAGTCCATAACTCTACTGCATTATAAATGAATGTATGACGTACAAACTAACTCACACCATATATAGCTGTGGAAAGTTCTCAAAAATAATGCTATTGCGTCTATTTTCTTATCATCGATTGCGATTTGTGAGCACGGAACGCAATAATTTCACTTAATAATCCCATTTGCAGATTAATTTCGAGCATGCGATAAAAATGCTCTTCCAGGATATCATCTCATCGAAGTTGCAAATTAAAATAACATTTCTTTACTTTTATCATGGCAGCTATGTGATGATGTTATCTGTGGTAACTCGGCTCATTCTGATAATAGCTGATAATAGGTTTAAATGGCAGTGTATACTTTGTCCGAATCCTAAAAAAATTTTCCGACCCAGATTATGCTCTTTTCTTTTTTTATATTTTTACTACACACTTCTAATACGCAAGTCATTGTCTATCGTCGGACAATATTAATTAGTTTTACTCTTCGATACAAATCGAAATATTAATGCAGATACTCTCATTCTGCGGCAATAAACCGCGTGATGTACTATGTAATGTATCGCTCGCAAATTCCAAATATTCCAGATAGTTGACTGGCAATAATAAAAATCGAGACGTGTCATCAATGAAAATTACACCCATACGTATAATCTTTTATTAAAAAAAAAATAATAATAATAAATTAGGGAATGAGAGCCACAACAAATTGAAAAAGATGACTAAATCTTTTTGGAAAATGTCATTAATATTATCAACGATAACATCCGTGTTTTTGTCAATGGGGACTTTGATCTACCGATAACGTTGTTCTCATGCATCGTGAATGCCTTCTTTCATGATCGCATAGCGCATAGTGGAAAAAGGGAAGAGAGACCGTGGAATACGAGAAGGGGGAACGAGACAAAAAGGGATGCGACGTCAGCGATCAATGGCGGTGGTCGCGATGCTGTCGCGGCTTTTAAGTCAGTTGGTCTCGAACCGTCATAGCGAGTACACGTGAGAGGGAGGTGTCAAGCGGCTCTTTTGTCTCCCCACCAGTTATACCTACTGCAAGCTTTGTTATGGGAGCATAATCCGGTGTATTTGAAAATCGCAACGCGTTGCGCGCTATTCGGGAGTGCGCCGCGACACATGCAGCCGTACAGATCGAACGTGGTGCTATCATTATCGATCACCTCATCGCGCGCTTCGGAGAAACAGATTAGGATGCGCTTTGTTGCATCTCAAGGCTAGTTTCGGTGTCCGGGAAAGTTTCTCCAACAACGTACAAAGAAGTATCGCATAAAATTACGAATGCGTCGGACCGTGTAAGAGTCAGTGTACATTAAAAAATTGCTCTTTTTCCTTCTCTTTGTTACAAAGAAATATTTCAAAGTTTTTGTTATAATATTTTAAAAATAGAATTTTTAGATAGACGTTCTTGTGTAAAAACTGATTAAAAAGAACTCTCTGCATCAACTGACCTTTTTTTTTACTGCACTATATTACTTTGTTTCGGAGCTTTTTATTGCGTAGTTTAAATTCTGAAGAAAAAAAAATTTACATCAAAATCTTTTGATTGACAGGTTTTGTATAAACGCGAATAAAATATAAACGTAAAAAAAATTTATGTGCAAATTTTATGTGCGATAATAAAACGATCAACAGAAGTTTGGAAACTATTCGCACTGTTTTATAAAACATTAATTGGCAAATCGATGTACATTTATAATCTATATGTTTGCTTCCTTTTCTCATATGCTAATTTTGTATTAAATTAGATTCATATGACGTATAACCTTTTTACGAGATGCTCATATTCAGTATTATATGCTACTAATGTATATGAAATTACGCGTTTTTAATGTTCTTATATAATATTCTAGCAATGTAAATCTTCACATTGCGCGTAAATAAATCTCTATCATCTTTAATAAAGATTAATAAACTATGTAAATCATATATAATTATCGTGGTTGATTGTTTTATATGTATGATTTATATTGTGATGAAAAAGCTAGTGCTGATACTGCAAGCGTGTTTATATCTGACGGATGATGAAATGACATTCAACGTGTTATAGAAATGTAACAATTTCTCTGTTTTCTTTCCTTGTTACTTACGCGTTGCTCTTTCAAAAATATTATTAAATATTTTTTGTAACTTTTCATGGTATAAGATCGTCATGAAACAAGATTTTTTTAAAAGTTGACGCTTTGTTTGTAAACATTTACGGCAAAGAGATTTGAAAGCAAACTTATCTAAATCGTTAAATCGTCCACAAATATTGAAAAAAAAAATATATATATATATATAAACAGAAGTTCGTTATTAGATCAAACTTGCTCCGAATACAATATATACATTTAGTATAAGATTAATTTTTTCCCTCTCCCAAGTAATGTATTTGAAATGTATAAAACGTTTGCATGGAAAGCGAGGTGCATTGCATTATACGAATGATATTGCAGGCAGTGATAAATATCAGTGGGAAATCGTTCGTTTTTTACTTTCGTGAACACAATAACATTGATCTCGCAACAAGCTAGTAAGATCGGGACAAACTTTGATTGGCATTCGGGAAAGAAAACGTGAAAGGAAAACTCATTGAAAAATGACGCTTGAGGGAAATTGCTCGACGGAGGATGACACCAATCGAGTTTTGTTCCAATCCAGGAAAAACTCGATGGTGCGGCTGCAGATCGTGCCGGCGCAGCCAAAAACTATCACGCACCTGCCAAAGAGACCACCAGTCGATTTGGCTTTCACCGACCTCACCTATAAGGTCCGAGAAGGCCGCAAAAATAGTGAGTACACATTTTCCACTTAATATCAATATTTTAATCCACAGAAAATTGCGATGAGAACCATATACGCTTTTCAATTAAATGTTTGCAATTAAAATATGCATGAGAAGATAAATCTGTATCATATCTTTTCCATCAGACATGTCTATTATTGTAATTGTTGTACATCATACATACATACATACATACTAAAATAATTTTATACTTTCATGTTTCACAATTCAATATACAGCAAGAAGCGTCACATGATGTTATGATATCACTTTTGATAAAATCTCGAATTTTGGAATTTGAACTTTACTTTGTAAATAGTTATATCATTTTTTAAATAGAGATGATATATGTATATGTACTCCATTCTCTATTCTCGACGCTGGTTATGTCGTTATGCATAGAATGTTGACATTCGAAGAAACAAAGATAATTCTTTGTTCTATGATATAGAAGATTAATCAAGCATAAGATTCGCCAATTTATTTATAATTTTTAATTATATTTTATATGCGCGCATAAAATATCAGGATCAATTTTTCAATATTTATTATATAGATATCGTTAAATTGCATAAAAATGTTTATTAATACATTCGAACTGTTGTAATTTAACAAAGATTCTTTAAAGGTCTCTATATTCCGATTTGAAATTTTCATACTATTGGCACACATGCGGCTAACATATTTCAGGTTTGCGGTAATCAGATAAATTTTATGTGGTTAGACAAGGCCAAATTATAAAATTTTAATAAATAATATGCTATATGTGTTGGCAAGAAATGATAAAAAACTAACGACTAGAACTAACATAATATTTAAACTCTAGCCAATTAAGCATTAGCCATGGCACATTCAGATAGTGATGTGATATGTATGTGATGTAGTAGAAAAAGTAGTAGTCGTATGAGAAAAAGTCGTAATAATCGTAGAAATTACATCGTAAATCACATGGTGTGCCCACATACCGCCCTTGAACTGCATTCCACATGCGAATATTATTCGAATTCAACATGGCCAAGTCATGTGAAAAAATTTTATATTTTTTTGAATTCTTATACTTGTTTTCATAATGGCCTAATAAATATATATAACTTATATGGAAATCTCTCTTTAATTATTTCCTATAAAACACTTAAAAACGCACGAAAATGTGTTTTGTTTACATATGCATCTTATATATATATATATGTACTTAAAAAGATACATGTTTTTTCCGTGCGAATACATTATCATATATATGTTATCTACTTCCGTATACTAATTTGCTTAATATATTGCAAGGTTTTCGACGAAACATTCAAGATATTGTAATATTAATATAAAATACACATCAAAAATTGCATGTAGATTGTATACAAGTCGATAGATAGAATAGTAGAATGAATTATATATTTGTTATTTTGAAAAAACAGACAAATTTGACCAAGTATTTAATGTCAAATTTAATAATTTTCTTTATTTTGCGGTATATTTTCCTATTTATATTTCTATAAAATGCAAGACCTAAAATTTTTTTGTTATGCTAAAATTTATCGATTCTAGTAAAATTGTAATTTTCTGATCTATGTGCATATCACGTGCACAAAGAATTTTCAATCGCAAATTGTCGAATACTCAAGCATAATAACTTACTGTTGGATCGAATCTATAATTAGAAGTACTAATCAAAGTTTTATCTTGCACTTACTAGCAATGTTTCTAATTGCGAGTGGCAATAAATCTCCCATTAATATTTTTACGTTTTTCATGTAAAATATGTTTTTCCAATACGCGCGTACTAATAATAGATAAATCTACAATTTACAAGCATTGTCAGAGTTGTGAATCTTACGGATCTTTTGCATGTCAAAGAATTGCCAACGGATTTTGTACTAGGCTTTTTTTCTTCTTTTTTTGTAGCCTTCGCATGCAAAAACCTGTCGTTAACTGCCCCGGACGTATCGGTCGTTGTCAAGCGTGATAAATGGTTGCAAACTGGTTTCCGATGACATTGACCACCGAGTGAAAGTGCATGCACGCACGCCAATTGCGTGGAAGAAATGCGTTTCCGCAGCTCCGTAATGCGGTGCAATGGCATGCAACGAACGCTCCGTGAATGCATTTCAGGGGGCATTCTTATCAGAATGTAATGTAGACGGTACACGTGATAACGATAGTTTAAACGCAGCGAACGTATGACACATGTGAATGACTGTCCGTGTTTTTTTGAACATGAGCATATTTCAGAAATTTTTTTCAACGCATATATTTTCATTAATTTAATTCAGACGCAAACTAATATTACTAAGGACACCTGTTATACTTAATGTCAACACATTGCTCTCTCTCTCTCTCTCTCTCTCTCTATATATATATATATATATCAGATCAATAATTTAATAATAATACTAACAATACGAAGTCTTTTGTATCAACTACATACTCACATACTGCGTAATCGATTTTCTATAGCTGCCTTTGTATCGTGGTCAGATTCTATTTGCAATATATGACATTTTGCCTCATGATGTGGATATACACGCCATAAGCTATGTAGTATATTTCAATTATTTATAGACATATGATAGCATTCATCTGTTGCCTTTTTTCTTTTTATAGTTCGTATAGAGGTATTTTCGCAATATAAATCACCTTTTGCAAATGATATTCTTAAGTTGCAATCATGTGTAAGAAAATTGTATTATAGAATTAAGTTGTGCGTATATTTGTTGAAGTTATTGAAATTTTATTACAAAATTAGGTCATTGTGTAACGCGATTAAAAATGCCTTGCTTCCTTCTTTTTTTATATGAGTCAATGATTCAAACTTGATATTTTAATTTGCAAATGAATAATTTTAGTGATGTAAATATGTATATGTCACTCAAATTGCGATTATTGATATTATCCGCTGTAACATCCAGAAAAATCTGAATAAAGATTCCGATTAATTGCACATCACAGATAATAATCACATCAATAACCACAATTTTACAAAATAATCTATTATGACATAATATCTCATATCAGACAGGATATGTTAATTACATTGATTTGTAATCTAAACTCTTGAAAAAAGAACAGATAAATTTGATTTAATGGCCGCGTAAATGCCTAATATACATTCAAATTATTTAAAATATTTTAAAGAACAGATTGGTTTAAAAAAAAAACATCACGATTATATTTCTCTTTGTAAGTATTAATCTCAAGCGGTGTAAATATTATTCGAAGAGTCTTTGTTCTTCTTATCGTAGCTTTCAAGCTTACAAGTGAATTGTTCTGCTTGCAATAGCTATAGTAGGATAAAATTCTGTTTCACCGGCATTGACTGCTCGCGACTCATCACGTTCAGATTCTGATTCTCGAATTAGTCACCATTTTGATGAATAATTTCACATCGATCAAAAGGATTATTTTACGATCTAGAAAGAGAAAGTCGCTATGAACGTCGCTATCTGAACGCTATGTATAACAGATCACAAATATATGAAATAATGATAAACTACATTTCAATCGTGCAATACTTTGAATATCAAGATTTAAATATTTATTGCATAATGCATTTTGCTATGATGCAATCTTTGTTGAAGAAGTAGGAAATTAACTCTGATGGCCTTGATGAACCGTTTAAAAGTTGAGATACAGCTGGCCACGTAATCCAGGATTATTACGTTATTCTAGTAATGCTACCTTGCAGATGGGCTTCCGTAATAAACTCATTTTGCTGTCAAGCATAGATAGAATTAAATATAAAATGATAGCATTTTTCATTTCATTTTTTCAGTAATGCAAACGTAATATTGATACTATATATCACGGTTTTCAGATCAAAATTAATTGCTTAGATGTTTCTACAACTAGCAATAAATCAAAGAAAAAACACAATATAATACATAACACTTTATACCAGAAGATTTTGCTGTAGGCGTAGATGCGAATCACAAACGATAATTATTGTCCGTGCCTGAATAAATATATTGAGTGATACTTCAATATATGATATTAGATAATTCTTATCGTGAAACACGCAGTAAATATGCATTCATGGATGCGCACACGAATGTTTTAATATTCTTATTTTTTAGGATGTCTTATCTCGAAAATTATTGATAAATATCAATATATTGAGTGATACTTCAATATATTAGATAATTCTTATCGTGAAACACGCAGTAAATATGCATTCATGGATGCGCACACGAATGTTTTAATATTCTTATTTTTTAGGATGTCTTATCTCGAAAATTATTGATAAATATCATTGTTTCATATACGAAATGATATGTCTAATAACTCACTAGTTTGGTTTGACTTATCTACAAAAATGCGCGCAAGATATATATATATATAATTGTGTATCTCTCTTGGTAAAAAAATATTTGATTGGATAAATTTAGTCATACGTATAGTACTTGAAAAGCTTTACGTTTTTAAGAAAAACAATGATGTATCGCTGATAAATTGATACCAGTTTGGACAGATATCACAATACACGTAAAAAGCACGTGCTGCATTTCGGTTCACATTTGTCGGCTTACATGTTGCAATGCGAAAGAAATGCAATAGCCATTAAATTGAATATTTTTCTCATCGGCTTAAAGAATGAAATACATTATCTATTTAGGGTAATAATATGACCTATATCTTCGCGTGCCTGAACGATGGCAATGTGCGCAATAATGAAATATCGAACAATAATTGTATATTATATTATTCTTCTCTTTTATATTCTATTACTGGTTATCGTTATGTTACCATTGAAGCATCATTTTTCCACCCCATAAAACTTTATATCTCATTGCTTCACCAATGTGATATCCACGCAATAAAATATAAATCGGTGAATCATAAATTAGCAAGGCGACATTCTTATCGAATATCCTTGCTCGCGATAATCATTTTCCTTTCAAAGTCGTTGAAATATTTATCAACAATGTAATAAAAATAGTAACACAAGTTAAAAGCCTTGAGTGCACGCGTTTGATAACTTCAAACTGATAATTTCGACTTTGCCTCGATTTTTAGAGGTTTTTGTTCTCTTATCGCAATACTCAAAGGGATTTCATTATTATTGTATATTAACAAAATATTCTATTCCACTTTTTGAAATAGAGAGAGAGAGAGAGAAAGAGAGAGAGAGAACATTCCTACAAAATATTTTTTAAAAATTTTATTCTTTAAAATAATTATAATTATCTCAAGAGATCAACAAATTGTGTAGGGACAATTTCATGTGTCGGATATTTTCTCTTGATTATCGTTTTAAATTTATATTGAAATCATTGTTGTTATACAGGAGACAGATAAAATACGATTCTTGCCTATATGGCAGATATTACGATATACTTTTACGAGATTATGTTGCAGCGTTTTGATATGACGTGAAGCATTATTGCGCTAGTCAGAAGATTGCAAAATTAAATGAAGAAAGTCCAGTATGGCCTTATGAAGACAAATAGGTGGGCATAAGATTTTGAGGTTTCTTCGTCTATCTGACTTTCTCTCTCTTTGGCTCTTGCTATTTTATTTACACTCACAGATATATGCGCATAAAGACACACCCGCATATATATACACATACACATGTATATACATAGGTATATATCCCGTATATACGGTGTGAGCAATCGGAGTAATTTAAACGCTGTAAGCCACCATGTATGTCATAGAAAGATTTTTGCAATCCATGGTTTGCGTAATTCGGCGCGCAGCCTCTTGTACGCTCGAAATTGACAAACTTGATTCACCTCTCTCTAGATCCTCTCTCTCTCCGCGTAGATCCAAGTTAAAGGATTGTTCCCCTATGATCTGCAATATTACATTCTGCGTACATGGCCAATCAACGGCACACAATGGTGCAATTAGCGGCACGTGAGCTTTGATATATGTGGGAAGAAGATATTTACGTTGCATTTTTCAAGTCATAAGAAAGCGCAGCATAATCATTCCAAAATTTTAAAGAATAAAATTATGACAGAATTGCGTAACAATATCCGGCAAAATTTAAAATGTAATTAATGGAAAAATAATTTTATATGTATATAAAATCAATGTGTTACATATAATTGTAATAGTTACGATCATAATATTGTACATGCAAGCACATTTATCATTAGGTGATAAACTATCGTAGCTGGAAACTATCTTACAAAAAGCAATAAATTTGCATTAACTTCATGCATGAACATACAGGATATTTCAGAAATCACGCACTTCCTCTTGATTAAAAGCCAAACAAAGAAAAATGTTATCGGAATCATTTGAAATATCAATAATGCTTATATCTGGCAAATATAAAGATTGATATATGTATATTTTAAATGGTTATACGATAATTAATGTTATGGTTAACAAAAACAAAGTTTTATTTGTCATATAATCTAAAAAATAACATATTATGTATCTGTCATAATAGAAAAGATGCATTACAATAATGAATATGTATGAGAATTTTTGAAAATAAAAATACACATCGACAATCTCATAAAAACCAAGTTTTTAATTAACTACTATATTAATTATTGTAGTTGACTGCGTAAATTCTAGAAATATGTTTAATATTCAGGAGTTTGCATATATATGACTATTAGTTTTATCAATTGATCTATGATCTTAAAATTCCTGTGCACAGTCTTAATATGTTTATATAAATCTGATTGGAACCGGTTCACCTTGGCTTGAAACAAAAAAGCATTTTATTATGTCATTACGATTTTATGCTTCTTCGCAATGTTCGGTTCGCAAATATTTGCGTACATAGCAAGCAATCGAATAGTTATATGAAGGTACTCTTATAGGTGACGTGACAATGGAGGTATTTATCTTCGTCACAGAATATTAAGTTACCACTTTACGTGCATACGTTCTTATAACAAAACGTGACATTAACGCAAAACATATATGAATGTAATGCGGAACGTTTCTTTACGCGATTATTTCACAAGTATTGCTTTTGTACAATATATTTTGTACGAATTTGTAAATGAATGAAAATAAATGGCCCTTTTTGTTATCTTGTAAATACAAACAATAGAAAATAAAAAAAAAAAAAAAAAAAAAAAAAAAAAAAAAAAAAAAAAAAATCGTGCAATACTTTGAGCTTTTAAAAACTAAAATATTCTTTAAGTGACCTTCATTTATTATAATTGAAAATTTATAACATCAATTTTTGTTGTAGTTTTGATAGTAAGATTTTAAAGTCAAAGAATAGTCCATTCTACTCTTAGAACTAGAATTTATTGTTTCACTGATTATATAGTTTGTGACATAGGAAATGATATTCAAAAGTCTTGCGATTATAATATACTGACGTTGACGGCGTTCGTTATTTTTTCTTGGGGCAAGCACTGCAATAGTATTTTAATTTTTTTATTTAGACCAACTGTTTCTGATTGTGGACTGCAATTGCGAAAGCGCCGTTTAGCCATTATCTATCTATAATTTTGAAATAAGAACACTAGAGTGAAATCAAGATACTTTATAAACCGGGAGGTCAAGTTATACCACATCGTGCGATGTATAGAATGGGCGGATCCTCGTATACTATCACGGTTAATGCGTATTGCGTCAATTGAATATTGATAAATATCTTTGTTTTATTTTATATAAATTATTTTGCGCTAATTAATATTCGTACAAATAGAAAACTTCTACTTTAAAATTTAAAACATTATACTTACTGAATGCTGTTTTTTGAAAAACAGTTTGTTTGTTTGATTGTAGTTTGCAAGAAGTAAAATATAATTTTCGATGACAGATAGAATAACAGAAACCAACTATAAATATACCAGTTTGAAGGAAATTTTATGGACAGAAATTTAAATTGGTTATTTTGAATATATTAAAACATTTTTATATAACATTGATAAGATGCAAATATTTTATATTTTATGTTTGATAATATGCGAGATATTTTTCTCTAATGTATCTTCAAATTAATAATATTTTAATGAAAATATTTTTTCCGCATATATATTTTAATTTAAATTTAAGATATTTATTAAAGTACATCCTGCATATATATATACAACATGTATAAAATAAATATTATTTATTTAATCAAAAAGCTCTCATATTTTTTAATTATATAATATGCATAATAAATTACGTTTCTTATTTTTTTACTAATTTTGATATTAGAAAATAAAATTGTAAAATAGAAATTGTGTCAAATCAATTTTTCTAATTAATATAAAAAAAATAAAACGGTATATAGAAATTAAGTACATATGTACATCTGCTAATTATTATCAAAAACAATCTTAATTGCTCCACTTTTTTATTATTGTAAAAATTATCTAACAATAGGAATAATTAACAATCGAATTTGAAACAACTTGACTTTTATCTTGTAATCAACGAGCTCATCAATTAAAATCGCTCTTCTGGCCTTGCGGTTACATATGAGTCACACAAGCAATGTTATATACGCAAATATAATATAGCGTGTGAGCTTATTCTGGACTTTGTCCTGCTCTCTTTGTTCGATATCCCGAGCACACATTATATATTAATAGTTGATGTCACAAAAAGCAGAGATTATGCTTATGCCATCTCGGTACGACGGTCAACTTTAACAAATGTGACTAATAATAATCGTTTAAAAAAGTATTTAATTCTGATTAATTAGTAAGTGCTTAATTGTGAGAATATCATCAATACACGTAACTATTTACCTATTTATTTACGAATATAAGCGTGCCGTAAGCTTGTTATTCACAAGGTATATGTAAACATTTTAATCTAAAAAACATTTGCGTTTATCAGTTAATAATGATTTATTAAGCAAATATTTTCGGTTATTCTTTATTATATTTTTTACACAGTTGCATATTATTTCTTAATAAATGTTTGTTAAAGAGCGTTCTCGTTACATGTTTTTTTTTTTTTTTAATACTATGCATTTCATCAAAAATGCCTTTTGCAAGATAAGATTGTTTAATTTAGTGTTAGTTAAATCAGATTGTTGTATAGCAGATAGCAAGTTCTTTTCACATGGATTTAACAATTTTATTTGATTTTTAGATGCGAAAACGATTCTCAAATCCGTCAGCGGCAGACTGCGATCCGGCGAGTTGACGGCTATTATGGGTCCTTCTGGTGCAGGAAAGTCGACACTCCTAAATATCCTTACCGGATACAAGTGAGTCAATAAGTGCTTGTGAAACTTTTACGATACAGTTATCATTAATAAAATTATATTAGCGTATCAAGTAGACTAATATAGTTTTATTATTAATGATATTGAGAATACGAAAAAGACTAATGCGCGTAAAGATATATGCTCAGTTTAAATAAATATAAACTTGCGCAAGTTAATATTGTGCATTATTTGATACTTATATCATTAGCTTGCAATGATATGTATTTTGCAATTGACGTATGTATTCCTACATTCAAATAGACACAAATAAGCTGGTAAAAATTAATAGGTAAAAGTCCACTCTTATTCATTCTGTATCAGTGAATAAGCTACTGCTTATTTCATGACTCACACATGTATTTTTATGTGCATACAACATTGTTCTAATTACTTTTCCACATTGTTAAATTCTATTTTAAAAAAGTCACAAGAATTATTTGTTCAAAAATAATGAGTCATAAATTACTTACCCAATTTATTTCCCAGGGCTATTTTCGTAAATTTACAATTAAATTTTTTATTCTAATCGCATTTAATCGTCATCATAATATCTATCGAATTATCGATTATTATTTAATGCAATTTATTGCAATATAATAATATAAAATGTATCCAAATATTCAGTATGTATTAAATAATAGTATATATTAAGAATTCTCATTTTTCAAAAGCATTTTCAAAAGAAAGATCAAATATTTAAATAGAATTCAACCAGAGATTCTTTGCGTAATTTATCCAATCACCAGAATACTCAACCTCTTCCACTATAGCATTTGCGAAGAATTTCGTCGGAACTCGCGCTTTCTTAAAATTTACGTCAGATTAGCCACAACGCCAAGTGTGGTAGATATTTCCTGTGTGAAATTCCCGAGCCTGTCGTTCATACATCAACAAACAAATATGACATATATAAGGAAAAACGGCAATAACGTTCGGACGTACGTTTTTTTCCCTTTCTCTCTGCGAAAATTGGTACTTTGACTTCAAAGTTTGCGACACGTTACTAAAATACCTTAGGTATTCGTGCGAATTTGTATGTGTGCATTACCATAAACCGACCGCGCTGCGGGAAGATTTCGTCGTACGTACATATAATCTTGGCATGACCCCGTACTTTCAGTTTTTATCCCAATGATTTCGCTTTCTTCGCCATACTGCGCGATCTCACTTTCTTCGACGAAATACGAGTCTCACTTTCTTCGTGTTTTTGTGTCCTTACGGAACTGCTTCGAAACAAGAATATTTTTCGCCGGTGATTACAAAATTAAGGAGACAATTAAAAAATTATATTTTTATGTGATAGGATCGAAATATGCGTGTATGTGTATTTCACAGTTTAATTGTTATCGTGTAATTTAGTTATATGGTATTAAAATCGCCTTCCGAGAATATTTTATTGAATAAGCTGACAAAGCACTGAATGTACACTTTCTACTTCGATGTATTGTCTTCGGTTGGCTGACTACTACAGAATGTTTTGCTTGACGAAACAATCTATTCGGATTTCTTCAAGAATCCTGAAAGAGTTATGTATAGATTGCTGCAGATATAATTGTCCAACAAAAATTTATAGATTTATTTAATTTATTATCAATATTTTTAAATAAAATAGTACAGTTTTATAT
>NW_021850553.1:1005016-1015918 GCF_003651465.1 Formica exsecta
TATATATATATAACCGCTATATGTCTTGTTTTTATATATTATAATCGTATAGTCGTAAATAATTCTCAGCATATCTATCTTAATAAAGCAATGAATCATTAACTTGCTCGTCCAACAAATAATTATTTTTCGAAGCTACTAATCAGTTCGGTAGATGTTGCCTAATCAGAGGTTTCCTACTTTATATTCTCTGCATTGTTAAAATTGCCTTCTCATTTACGTATAAATCGAAGAGGCCAATTGCGGTGTCAAGGCGCGTTCTTGCCTGCGCTCCATTTTGTGTAGCGATTGTAAGGTCGACTGTCAACAAGAAATCAACGATTTCTTCTTGCTTTATACTTTTACCTTTAAATTGTACGTATAACAGCGTGTAAACGTTGCAATGAATACTTTGTTGAGAAATGCATTCAAATCATACGATTCGAACCGGTTTTGAATATAGTTGCATTTTATATAAGCTAACACACACAAATATTCAATCATTAATTGTCCAGTATAACGACATTGCTTGATTGCTTTTTATTGGCGTAGTCAACTATGATGTAAAAAAATCAATCTCTACAATAAAAATACATCATCTTGTAAATTTTCCTTTGCAACAGTCAAGTTTTCATGTCACAGTCTGTTAAAATGAATATTCTATGTATATATTATTTAAATATTTAAAAAATGATATGTACAATACGGGGACAATTATAATGTTAGCGGAATACAAATATGCGGCTAATAATGGGAGTCGCTTTCTGTTTCTCTGAATTCATAAATCATGGCTCAAGGTCGATCAGCTTTTTGATTTTTTTGCGATATTTGCAGCCTGTAAGTTTTAACACCTACAAGAAACCCATGATGTACTTATAGTGTAAAAGTTGTTTCGCTATTTATTTGTCTCTTTTCCATCGTGTTTTTCAAACCGGTTTCATAGTCAGTTGCAATGTTTGTGCGCTATCGAGTCTCACGCATTTACGACCGAAGATGCTTGCGACACGTAGAGCGATCTGACATTGACTCTTTCTCTATGCGGTAGATCAAAAAATTGATGAATTATTAATGACTTGAATTAAGATATGACTGTAGTGGAGAGTGCGTTGATGGAATACTTATCAGTGACTTAAATTTTGTTAACAAATTTTTTATTACTTGTTATAAACTTGTTAAAAGAGACACATCTTTTGTTATGCATTCTGATAATTGAATAAAACTTGAAATATACATGTATATGAATTTCCCTCTCTCACAACTTATTTTTATGATGCAATGTGTGAAAATGCAAGTAGACATATTAATGCAAGCGAACGTATCAAGTTTTATGTGTTGCGAATTATTTATTAGGAAGTTTTTATCACAGGACGACAGGTACGGAGGGTAGCATCACAATAAATGGCCACGAAAGAAATCTCAGTGCCTTCAGGAAACTCTCCTGCTACATCATGCAGGACAATCAATTGTACGGGAATCTAACGGTAGCGGAAGCTATGAAGGTTGCAGCGAGTCTTAAGCTTAGCTCACACATCGACAAAGCAGAGAAAGAAGAAGTGGTAAGCTGATCCTCTTATCAAATTAGTTGGCCTAAATGGACAATCTGACATTTTCAAACATATAACAATCAAATGCAATTATTTCATTAATTGGTATTAAATATTATAGGGATAGTTATAATTGTGAATTCATTGCTATTTTGTCCATTTTTTCTCTCTTTCTCTCTTTCTCTCTCTTTCTTGCGTCACTATATATTATTATTAGCTTATTGAAAAATCTTTTTAATTATGTTTAATTATCGGTTTTCTCGACATTGTATTTAATTATATAAAACAAAAATTTAACGTACAGATTCTCTCTAAATCGGTTTAGACAGTCTTTTCCTTACATACCCCATTTTTCATTCTCGATTAAAATCTGTTCGTACATATAATTTTATCGATTAATTAAAACTGTTTCCTCTGTAGATTCAAGAAATCCTTGAAACTCTCGGTTTGTCTGAGCACCGTCGAACCATGACCTTGAATCTGAGTGGTGGTCAGAAGAAAAGGCTTTCTATCGCTCTAGAACTGGTCAATAACCCCCCTATAATGTTTTTCGACGAACCAACTAGGTAAGTATGCAAAATAATTATGATTACGTTTGCAGTTATACATAAATAATTCGATTGTTAATTCCAATTATATTATTTATAAATAAATAATATCATTTTTTATAATAATTTTAATTTGCCACAAATAAGACTTTTGATTCTCTGACTTGCTGTTAATGAAAATGAAGACAAAAATTTGAAAAAAACATCTACAATATTAGAAATATATTTGACGGTTTAGATTTTAAAAAATTTATTAAATAACTCGAAGAAAATCCAGCAATAATCTCTTTTACTTTCTCTAAAAATCACGTGAGAGAAAAACTACTCCGCCTTTAAATAACTTCCTTGATCTTCGGCTCTTGGCACGGCCAATGTCAATGGGATGTGTTTGTCTTTTTGTACCAAGACTGCGAACTTTTCAGGTTCCGATAAATGTCATGCGTCGTACGTTGAGTTTCTCCTCCTTGCAACTTTCAAATATCTACCTTGTTCTAGATTTAAAGCTGAGTAAAATCAATCTTGCAGAACTTACTATAATAATAAATAATTACACTTTTTGTCTTAAAAATGTAATGTCCATTATAAAATTTAATAAATTTTGACTAATTTATCTTTTATTTTTTTACTACGGCTGGTATATAGTCGACGTATATTTTAAATCTCTTGATATATACGAATACTAAACGAATATCTCAGTTAAGATACAAAAGATTATATAGTAGCCAGAGAAAGTAAATGCTTGGTTTTTTTGAAATGTTCTTTTTTCGCCGGCAACTTTCACTGAAACGGTCGACAGAATTTTTGTATCCAAACATCATAACGTTATAACTCGTTCTATAGATTATCAAACACGAGGATTTTGATATATGATGATCTCATCTATCTGCGTAAGAAAAACCAATCTATTTACGTACCAAACGCAAAAAATTTCCATTCTCCTATCATTTAAAGTTTAAAATATCAATTTCCTGATTTAAAATCACATTAAATCTTCTCGGAATATTTTCTTATTGTTCGACCAGTTTTAAAAGGGTCATAAATTTCTTTTTATACTGATAAGATCCGACATTATAGATGATTGGCATGACTGGTCTTTTCAAGGTCTATACCGGATCAAGAACTTGACTCTAAAAAAAAGTTATAATCACTTAGCACCGCCATTTACTTTTGTTAATCATTGCGGATGTTGAAAAATCAATACTCTATTAATACATATCAGTTAATATTTTATGCAGTTACCGGATATTTTTTCTATTTGATATTCTTTAATCAAAGTCTTTTTACATGATGCAAAGAAAATTGCATCATGTAAAGAGAGAAGAGCATAGCAGATTGTCAAACTCTTTTATTTTCCCAGAACACCCATTTTATAACTTTCTTTATTCTATCATTATGCAAATGTGCGCAGCCGAATAAAAAAGAGACGCGAAAAGATTTAAGCATGGTAATTTAGCGATACTGATTAATTTTATCCGGTTGTTTACAGCGGCTTGGACTCCTCGTCTTGTTTCCAGTGCATTTCGTTGTTGAAGACACTGGCACGAGGCGGTAGAACGATAATCTGTACCATTCATCAGCCCAGCGCAAGGCTTTTCGAGATGTTCGATGCTCTCTACACATTAGCCGAAGGTCAATGCGTTTATCAAGGCTCCACATCACAACTAGTGCCTTTCCTAAGAACAATTGGCCTTAATTGTCCAAACTACCATAATCCAGCATCGTTTAGTAAGTTTTATTAAATAAAAAACTGATTCTTCAACGCCAGTATTTTATGATAACTATCATATTGAAAAGTAAAATAAATTGAAGAAAATAATTCACACATACGTAGTCAAACTTGAGATTTTTTATTTATTGCGAATTCGATATCTTCTTTGTGATTTCCGTGTGATAGTCATAGCATATCTACTACAATCTATTTTGCAGTCATTGAGGTATCATGCGGTGAATATGGCGATAATATCAAGAACTTGGTAAACGCGATAAACAATGGCAAATACGATATACGCGAGGGACATTCGTTTCCCGAGACGAAGGAAGAGATGAACAATTGCGCTGCCTCGACAGGAATTTTGAAGAATGGCGATAGTATAGACAAAATTAAAATCAAAGACAGGAATGATGTCAATAATCTCGAGGAGAAGTTCGCGGAACAAAAACTGAACGAGATTAGTAATGAGAAAATCATATCGAGCTATGCTATGAATGACATTGCTAAACAAGGTATAAAATGCTTTTTTACGTCTCTATAACAAACCGCAATATGACATAATGATGATTTACAACTCGATTGTCTGAAGATAACTTTTCAACTCATATAATTAATTGCAATTAGATCTATCAACACAGTTACGTAAAGAGCCTATATATTATGTTTTTATTTTATCTACATTTCAACTAGTTATTTCATTCGTTACATTTTCAAATTTTATGTCGAAGAATTAGAATTACTCGCGTAAATTGATGTATCGTAATAAAGTAATATACTATATAAAACGTAATATAATAAGTAACACGTGGAATATTAATATTTTAGCGATGGATATGGCAATCTCCGTGGATACGGATAAGAAAGACAATGCCAGTGTGGCTTTGCTCGACGAATCCATTGCAGTAACGCCGGAAAGATATGCTACGTCCGAATTGTTACAATTCTACATTATTCTGAAGCGTGCTTTACTCTTCAATCGTAGAGATTGGGTAGGTATTTGGAAAGAATGAGATTATCCGCTTATATTCCTAATCGTAAATTCTATAATATTTGCGATTCTAACATACAATATTACGCGACTGAATATATTTTTTTAAATAATATATTTTTTAGTTTTTTAAAATATTCTAATTTTTAATTCCTTTACATTTGTAGACTCTTATGTACCTCCGGCTCTTCGCTCACCTTCTGGTAGCGTCATTAATCACCGCGCTATATTATGATATCGGAAACGATGGCGCTAAAGTACTTAGTAATCTCGGATTTTTGTTCTTCAATATGCTATTTCTTATGTACACCTCCATGACAATCACCATTCTGTCCTGTAAGTTGCTAAATTTATGCTTATCTGTTTTGCGATAAAAAATAGCAATTTTCACGTTATTTCTAAAAAATTTAAACCACCGATTTTTATTTTTAGTTCCACTAGAACTGCCTGTACTTTTAAAAGAGAACTTTAACAGATGGTACTCTCTCAAAGCATATTATCTTGCAATTACTCTTTCTGATTTACCGTTTCAGGTAAGATCGCTAAACTTTATCAAGTAACAATATATATGTTTTTTTTCCATAGCGAATAAATGATTATTTTCATATCTTTTGATTTCTCTCAGACTATATTTTGTGTAATGTACGTCAGTATCGTGTACTTCACGACGAGTCAACCGGCGGATGTGACGCGATATTGCATGTTCGTGGGTATTTGTCTGCTAATTTCTTTCGTCGCGCAATCGGTGGGCCTCGTGGTCGGCGCCGCCATGAACGTGCAGAACGGCGTGTTCCTGGCGCCGGTAATGTCGGTGCCGTTCCTCCTTTTCTCAGGCTTCTTCGTCAGTTTCGACGCGATTCCGGTCTATCTACGATGGATCACATATCTCAGCTACATCAGATATGGTTTCGAGGGAACCGCTTTGACTGTTTATGGCTACGGTCGAGAGAAACTAAAGTGTTTCCAGGTAGGATTAGATACAGCATGAAATGTTGGCATCAATTGCAAATACGGTCAATTGCAGAAGGCAATAATGCTTGTTTTTTTTAGGTATATTGCCACTTTAAAAATCCGGAAATGACACTGGAGGAGCTGGACATGCTCGATGCTGATTTTACTCTAGATATCCTCGCTCTCCTTCTCATATTCGTCGTGCTCCGAATCGCCGCGTATTTCTTCCTTCGTTGGAAGATAAAGAATGCTCGATAAATTGTCAATACGCGCGAGTTATTGTAAGATACTCTAAAACGATGAAGATTTGGGTTTCAATGCCTCACAACACAATCAAAAAATAAGAAAATTTATGCAAAGATTTTCGTGGCATTTCTCAGCGAGAATTCTCGCGGCAATAATTATTCTCTCTATCGAGAAAAGGCATTAATAATTTCAAAAATATCACAAAGTAAAAGATTTATTTTTTCATGTTTTATTGTTGCTAAATTTAATTGTAGGAATATATAATAAGTTATTTATATTTTTAATTAAGTTTATAACACACAACGATGACGACTAATCGTTACGATTGTAACATATTTGTTCAGGGTATATACATATGTATATATAATATATATCATATATCTTCATTTTTTTATTATGTCAGCAACATTCTCGTTAGAACGCAACCGAGTACGTGCGTCGATCTTAGATTTATTATACTAAATTTAAATGTTCGCCGCACGATGCGATTAGATGGAAAGCTGAAACAAAAAGAATTAGTTCGCATATGATTTTTAAGGAAAGAATTTTTAAGGAAAAAATGGGAGGGGGTTTGTCAATTGTCCTCGATCGCGTCTATCTTCCATGAACAAATACGAGGCCTTAATCGATGACGTATTTCACGAGCGATCGCTCTATTCTATCCACCAATGGCTGTGAGCTTAATGATGCAAAAAGAAAAAAGTGTTAAAGAAAATCAAATGCAAATGCTCATGTTCTTAAAATTAACTGAGACGAAATAATGCGTCCGAGAGAGAGATGATTTATAAGCGCACGAGTTTATCTTGCCAGATATTAATTTTATACGTTAAAGACCAGATATTATCAACGCTTTATAGAAGAAAGCAGCCTTGATAGATTATGTCAAAACGAGCGTTTATGTGCTCTTGTAGAAATCCATGATTCTCGTAAATACAATGAACAAATTCTTCCTGCATTATTCTGTACCGGTTGATACTTAAAAATTGGAATGTGCGAATCAAACTTTCTTAACGAAACTAAAAGAAACAAAATGATCACTTTGATAACCATTTATTTTCTACTAACTTTTGAGAACGAATTTATTAGATTAATTCGTTATTATATATATTTATTGAATTATTATTATCTTCCAAACACAGAAAGAGAGAATGTGTGTGTTGCTAGACTAGTTTTCTAAATAAGCATAAACTCTGATCTTTTTATAGTGTTAAAAATTATGGAAAAATAATAGAAAGCATCAAATTTTTAAAGACATGAGAGGAAAAGTGTACTTCATCACAATTCTACATATATATAAAATTGTCATTTGTTCTCAAAAATCAAAGTTAAATATTTTCGATGTAAATTATAAAACATGTCGCTTATTTAAATATCTTTCATGAAAATCGGCGATCAAATTAAAAATCGATTAACAGGATTACGGCGCTCAAACAAATGAAATAATTATTACGATAAAATATATATTTATGTAGATAAAACAAACAGTAAATGATCGAAAATATATAATCGATTGTTAATGAAATACACTTTTATAAAATAAGATGCATCGAAATGTGTGTATCTGTATTGGTTTAGCATAATTGTTACTATAGTTTATACTGCACATGTATAAAATACAAAAAAGGTATGTTTTTCATAATACTGTACGTTTTAATTTTTTTGTCCCTCATATCCTTATATCTTATCGTACTAAATACTTATTTATTATGCCGTTATTCCATGTATATTAAAAGAATATTAATATTGAATCGCATATGTCATATATATATGACGTTTTAAAAATAAAATTATTTAATATTATTTTTCATATGTGAACAGATAGATTTATAATTTTCTATATAATTTTCATAAACTCGTATATGAATAATGAATAAGAGAAAATTAATAAAAAAACAATTTGCATTATTAACATTTCTCTTTCTTTCTCTCTCTCTCTCTCTCTCTCTCTCTCTCTCTCTCTCTCTTTTCTCTCTTTAGTTAGTTCTTTCGGTGATAAAATATCTTAAGCTCTCTCTCTCTCTCTCTCTCTCTCTCTCTCTCTCTCTTTTCTCTCTTTAGTTAGTTCTTTCGGTGATAAAATATCTTAAGAACCTCTAATATTGTATTATACATTATTATCTGAGAGAACGTTTACGAGTTTCTTTTGTGGATATATTAATCTTTATTCAATATTATAATAAGCTCTTACAATTAATTATTATTTTTGTTAAGATTGTACATAAATTGTAAATAATTATACATAGACATATATATGCCACAAAAATTAGTTTTAATATACATTACTATTCGATAAATTAATTTTGAAATTGCATGTTTTCAACACATTTTCTTTTTTTTGCATAGTTCAAAGCTTCTATGCATGATAATTTTATCATTTATTGCCTGTAATTTCAAATTATACTTTGACAAAAATATTAATCAACAACAGTAATACGAATGATTGTTTTTGTCAATGCCGCGTATTTCTTTGAAATCGATAAGAGGATTGGAAAATATAAAATGTATTAAGGACGCGTACGCACGTTAAAATTACAGTGTAGTCATAGACATATTTTTTTGTCACAATTATCTTTATTCTAAACTATTATGTGTTATATTTGATGCGCCAATTGCTAGTTTGTTGCAACGATATTATAAAAATTCATCGTCAATTTTTGATTTATTTTATGTGTGATTCATTGAGATCTTCGTGTAATCTTGATACGAAAATTCGTAATACTGGTAACGAATAACCAATAGTTAAAAATTTGCAAGATGTACGCAAGACGTAAATATCCGTCCTATCATTAACGATAAACAAAATTTGTGTAAATTTTCATAAAAATGCAATCCTCGATTACAACTAACAATAAATCAATTACTATTATAAAATATAACTAATGATTAACCCCTGATATATTAATTTTTGAACGCAATCAAAGCAATTAATCTAAATATATATGCATATCAAGATTTTCTTTCCACAAAATAAAAACAAGCTTTCAACTTTACAGAGCTATGATCTTATGAGAAATTTATTTAACATGTAACGTTATGCAAATATAAATATACAAGATGATCAAGTTGCTTGTTTGTGAATATTTTATTACAAAATTCCGTTCTGTGTGAATAATCTGCATTTATACATTATGCATTAAATGAGTAAATAAAATTAATTCTGTCGCTTTTATTCTCTCTTATTTTTATTGCTACGATACACGTTCATAATAATTAGCAGAGCATATACACATGCAATAGATATAGATATTGAGCGTGTAACGCCCCTTTTCAATTTTTTATATTATTCCAATTACAGCAATTAAAGTCATGAAAACAATTCATAATGTAGTATAAGAAGTGATCTTGAACATGGCGATTAATTAAATCAATGATTTAAATTGCATATGAGGGAATTTATGAGCTGCTAGACACGATCGATATCTGTGCAATGGTGTCAAAACAATAGATTCTAGAGACTAACTTGCATCTAGTTTCCTTTTCACTCGTGGGTCACAATCGCGTCGTCGTCACCTTTAAAATTTATTCGGTATTTTATTTGTACAAACCGTGATGCGGGCGGTCATGGTAGTCACGTTATGTATGACTGTGGCGTAATGAGTGCTCGTTCTAAGAGTCATGCTATACATATACCGATAGGGAGACAGTTACAGCTGTGCGGGAGCATCTAATGTTATTTCCGAGTCAGTCTGTTGCCGCTACTGGTAGCGTACTACTGGTAGTCTTCGCTGACTAAAGTTCATGGTTCGTATATCTGGTAAAGTAGTTGTGTTAATCGGTAGACCACGTTGTGCCTCATCGATGTGACAACGTCTATTGTTTGCAAATCACCGATGCCGCCATATTTCCGTTTAATGACTACGTTGAAGAAGTGACGCGCGAAGAGCAAAATTCAAGTATTTTAGAGGACCATTCGACAATTCGCATGTATAAAGTTTTTTTCTGGCATATCTCTTTATTTTATTTTGATCAATTCAGATATAATTTTGTCTTATTAACAATACTAGACATACAATAATTATTAGGCTGCTAGTGATCCAAAAATTCAAAAATATTGAAGAATTACTTTTTAGAAATATTAAGGGTGATGATAATAATTGCATTTTTTAATTTTATTTTTTATTTAACTTTAATTTGAATAGAATTTAATTTTAAGATTAATAATCGACATATAATCGAATGCATGAAAAAAATAAAGAACAAAGGAATCAAAAAGAGAACTAACAAATGAAGAAAAGAGCAGCGAACCTGGAATATTTGACACAAAAATATAATTGATAAAATAATCGAGACATGAATATGAAACTAAGTGAGAGATACAATATACGACTTATTATATAATATATGAAAATATATTAGAAGAGAGAATATGCAGATGAGAGAGAGAGAGCCATTTTTTGTCTCTTATCTTTCTTATCCATATTCTTATCGTTAATTGCAACGTGTGGACGAAAAAAGCATGATAAACAAAATGTTTCCACCATATAGATACACCACAACAAAAATTATTGTGTATAACTAGTTATTATTTAGGATGACAATGTGTGAATCTATTCAAATTTAAAAATATAAAATTTTAGGCCAACGCGTATTCAGTTTGTAAAAATTAAAATATAATTTCATACAAAATAACATCAAATTACACAGTTCAAAAAAAAAAAAAAAAAAAAAAAAAACAAACTCAATTCTGCAAATACCAAAAAACTCCTTTTTATTGGTATTGAATATTGCTTTCGAAGCATCTTCTATACATTTAAATCGTATAAAACCGCATCCAACTAAGCTTCCATCTGGACGTTTTAAAAGGTTTACTTCTGTAATTTCACCAAACGGTTTATAAAATTTTTTTATATCCTCTTCTGTTACCTAACAAAATATAATTATATCATATCTTTTAAATTAAATATAAAAGATTAAATTATATATTACCAGGAATGT
>NW_021850553.1:1015973-1040002 GCF_003651465.1 Formica exsecta
CACCGGAACGAGACTAACCGTTTCTTATAGTTTTTTTGGACGCTGAACACGAATCCGGTATCCAAATTGCTCCATCACGTCAAAATTTTAAGAAATTTGCAATTAAAGTTGCAAAAATTGCTATTTTCACGAACTTTGTCATGTTTAGACTGCAATCTAAAAAAAAAGTCATTTTCTGTTGAACTGTGTTAGTTGTTTACCAAATGCTGGAAGTGAGTTTATCAAATATAACACTTCCAAGCAACACTATCGTCATATGCCGTATATGTAGATAAGTAGTTGTCCATTTAGATAAATGTCTATGTACATATATGGCTTTCCTAGAACACAAGGTAATAGAACAAAGCGGAAGGAAACACGAAAGTTATCACAGTTGAAAAAGTTGTAGGAGCAATATGGGAATTCAATGCATTCGCTTGTTGCACTAAAAATTGTAAATAAGTCAAGTTCTTTATTTGCTACATAATTAATAAAAATTGATTATAGAAACAACGTGGGAATTTAATGTATTCGCTTGTCGCATTAAAAATCGTAAATAAGTCAAGTTCTTTATTCGCTATATAATCAATAAAAATTGATAATGGAGTAAACAGTAAAGAGATGATAAATCAGCTAACACGTTGTAAACCGAATAATTGTACCTTCGGTCGATTTAATTCTCGTGTAGAATTTGAAACAGAAAAAAGCGAAAGATTCCTACACTCACGCTCATAATGCGTTTTATAATTATCGTGCAATTAAACAAATAAATACGGAGAAACTGCATATATACAAAATATATATATATAACATATTATTTAAAATATTATATTATTGTATATATAAGCCCAGTGATATACTATTACATCAATATAAATCTGATTTAGTTCAAAGATTTCTTAAGAGTTGATTACTTGATCTTGGTCTTGGTCATCATTTTTGTATCTGTCTGGAATTGACTCTACTGTTATTTGTTTGTGTATGTATGACATATATTTAGGTGTGCATAGTTTATTAGTCATAATTCTTCAATGTCGGACGCTCGATCGAAGACACTCATGTCAGTTGAAGTTCAGCACTATATAAGATTTATGTAATGGTGCATGCGTGTAATATAAAGTCGGAACTGCATCACTGTCATTCACCTTGGATATTTATCCGCATATCTCACACGTGGCCATTCATATGTAAACCACAGAGGGTTATAAAAAGAAAGGAGAAAATGTTTTCTCTCTTTGAAAGATCTCCAATATCCTAAATGAAGTAATGCATATCAATAACTCGGAAATATATGTATATGTGAAAATCTCAAACACAGTTCCTATTTGTTTGCATTTTCATCTATTCATCTCTTATTAATTTGCATTATCATTATTAAAAAATCCTTTGGTATTATCATTTTTCTCTGTGTATATACACAGAGATACACCCCCATTATCACTAATGAGGTATATAGGCAACCACCATGCTTCCGAGAAACGTTTTCTTTCTTGTGTTCCATAGCACGTCAGTACTTATGCTTTTATATATATCTGTTTTTAGTTATCACTCGTTTTACTCTTCCTGGCCGATACCGAACAATTTCTTGCTTTGAAAAGAGGATATATCAGATAATGACAATTGCAAGTTGGAGATAAATCGTTCTTGAAACTCAGGTGGAAAATCATAATTATGAAACCTACTGCAAGAAACAACATGAAGGAAGTCGATAACAGTGAAATTGCAGAAAAGACCCTTGGTCATGACAAAAATTTTATACGTACTATGTTATATACATCAAAAATGGCCGCGGTGGACATCGAGTTCAATGATTTGACGTATGCAGTGCGAAGCTCTCGAAAAGGTAAAGGCAATCTCATATATATTTTAAAATTAATAAGTTAAAGTAACACTATAGAAAAGCCATAAAATATTATATGTACATACAATATATTGTATATAATAGAAAAAAAAAATATATATATATATATAATATATAATTTAATAATTTAGAGTTGCTATTAAATTATTAAAATTTAGAAAAGAAAAGCATTTTAGTAATGAGTGTTTGACTATACTATTTTCAAATTTGCAATTAGATAAAATTAAGAGACTAAATCGTACAAACTAATCTCTACAAAAAAAGATAAAAAATGCATAAAGTAGTTTATTCTGGTCTAGATAATACAATAGAGTTTTATATAATACTAGACAAATATTTAAATTTATTTAAAATATACCGCGTAAAACTAGTCGCATAAAAGTCTCATTAAGACATGTCAAAGGTACATACTTCCACGTGGTTTCGTCGACCCAATAGCCGCTCACTTGTAATTCAAACAAAGAATAGAGATTCATATACATATATCTCGGTTTTATTTCATCATTTTCCATTCAATTCTTGTTCTCATTATTGCTACAAACTGCAAAAAATGAGGGAGATTAAACATCAAAATAATGCTGCATCAAATTAAGGTTGCATTAATAAGATAAAAATATTCAGATTGTGTGATAATAATATTTTAAAAAGTTTAACGCGTATGCGCACACACACGCGCATACATGTACACAATAAGATATTTAATATAAATTATATACCTAATGACAAAGCATTTATATGTGAAATCATGATATAGTTGTGCATTTTAATAACAACGAATGCTGCTATTCAGACACATCGACAAATTTCTCCGAAAAACGGAATATAATCTAAAATTTAAAATCTTGGTATTTTTTTCCACGTTAATTAATAAATAAACAAGAAAATTTTTTAAATCGGTTAATTATAATTTTGTCTGGAAAAAATGATTCGCTAATCTATAATAGAGAATTTAATTTGCTACTTTGATGACAAAATTATTTTTATAAAATTGGACTTATGTCGGTATCATTCAAATAGTAAATTTATAGTAAAGAAATCGTAATTCTTTTATCTATAGTAAAAGTTGTGTGTGCATATATTTGTGCACATAATATAATCAGATACGTTATTTTAATACTCATCGTTAACGAGATAATAGTGAATTATTAACAATAACGAATAAAACCGTCATTTTATTTCATAATATCGAATGTGATATAAATTAGAGTGTACTTGTAAACTGTATTATGTTAATTGCTGGTAATATACTTCACATAATATAATTCACATAATCGTTGAAACATCGATATTAAAAGCAATGGTATTTAAAATTTTTTGAATTAGGCATTAATATATTAACATTGTGTATCTTAAAACTAGCAGCTATAAAAATAACTACTCAGTTTCACAATACAATCAATTTTGTTGATACTTTTTGTGAAGGATACTTTGAAATCACCAGTTGTTTAAGCAATCTCAAACACATAATTTCGATAAACGTATATTTTAGCAAGCATACGTAAAATTTCGTCGTTTAAAGTCTAATTGCGAAATATATCGTTACTTAACAGCTAGATATACGAAGACTAAACTATTCTCATCAACAAAAAATTCGATTAAAGTCATTCATGCAACCGAATGTATCATTTCTAACTTCTGCAATAAATTTACTAGAAATATTTAATTACAGGTAATTATGGAAGCTTTGTGAATAATAAGCAATTGCTGAGAGATTAATTTATCTTGTACGAAAAAAAATTGATGTATCAATTGTTATGGTCGATGGAATGACGGAAGAATGTTTCTTGCTTATCATGACGAATAAGGAATCATTAACGATAATTTAATACGAATGAATATAACGTGCAGCATATCAGTTGCGCTTTCATGTCACAAGTGGCATTATTCTTCTTGTGATTGTATAACAATGACTCTCAAAAATTTATTTTATAGCGGTGCACTATTTGCGACGCATATAAAACATAAACTTTATCGCTATTGCTACTCTTCACACAAACAATATATACTGTGTAAATTTAAAATAAAAATTCAAAAAAATTAAAAATAGAAAAATTGTACATAATAAATGTACATAATTTCATATATACATGAGATAGCAACAGTCAAGTCAATAAACGCGTTATATGAATAAAAATGATAGGAGCATTGCGAGTTGCGGTTGCTCTTTTCTCAAAGAATGCGGCTAGGGGCTGACAGACGCTAATGTAATGCCATTTAAATGTTACGATTTACAACAAGTGAAAAAGAATAGCCGTTTTGCAAGAATCGCTGCATAATGCATTATCTAAAGCATATAAAAAAATATACAGAAAAAGATTTCTATATTAAACAATAAATGTATTTAAAAATGGTATAAGAATAGTAATAAATTATTCTTTCAACAGATTAATAAAAGAGTTTAATGAATAACACAGGCATGCGAAATTAAAGGTGTTAAAAGTTGTTTGTGAATTATAGGTGGTTTCTTACGTAATTTTGTGCGCTGAATCAGTGATGCCAGAATGCCCACGCTAGCAACACGCAACCGTAATGGAGGGGATACGCACACAAGCAAAAACCGTGTACATGTAATGCGCAAAACGCTCTGTGCATTACATGTACACGGTTTTTGCTTGTGTGCGTATCCCTTCCACTACGGTTGCGTGTTGCTAGCGTGGGCATTCTGGCATCACTGCGCTGAATACGAATCTGGCCGCAGATATATCTCGGCGAGAAAAAATCATATGTTGGCAAATAAATATTGATTTCGAAGAGGAAGAATAGTACTATATGAAACCGTCGGTCAAAATATAAAAAATAAATTTGCTTTCTCCGTAATACTTTCATGAATATAGCCAAAATCATTATTTTTGGGCCATTTTACCTCATTTGTCTAAAAAATCTGATGTGATAGGCAAATTCTGCGGACAGATTCGTATTCAGCGCACAAAATTACGTAGGAAACCACCTATAATTTTCAAGCAACAAAACCTCGCAGATCTGTGTAATGAAATGACATAATGAGATACAATACATTATTTCAAGTGACAGTAAGAGCGCATATTTATACATATGATAATAATTTAGACAGGATAAATGATAATAATTTAGACAGGATAAATGATAATAATTTAGACAGGATATTTTTAACGTGATTTACTTCAAAATTTTATACATCATTGCTTCATTATCCCAATTGTAGGCCGTATGTCTGGTATATGTGCGTAAAAGTATTTCATATTTCTCTTTTCATTTTTAAAATTTGCGAATCTATCTTACAATATAAATTAGAAAGTATACGAGTATGAAGAAAAGAGCCAAAAACAAAACAATGATATTTGGGAAACGTATGTTAATAGCGTATTCTTCTCTTGCGTAACCTCGTAATCTGACAAAGCTAATGTTATAAACATGGCCGTGTAACTCGCTTATATGACTAAATGTACAATACGTAGATATAATCAAATCTATGTAGATATATGTATATATACTTTAAGAAAATTTTACTGATTATGATGCTTATATTTTCATTGGTATATCTCCACTCACTATTGCGGCGCAATTTATTCCTTATGTTTCAACTCTGTTTAACTTTTCAATTTGTGTATGTGAATTATGAAGAATATATTGATTTTGTATTCCTCAGAAAATTCTAATAACGTACAACTTGATAACTATACTAAGCAAAAGAAAATGAAAAAGAAAATGCTACTTTTACGATTGAATGACATAGTACATATCGTAAAGGAGTTCAAGGAGATATATAATACATGATGCTTTTCTCACACATAATCTCGCGTCTTACATAAACAGTTAGCAATAACCTACAGCGTAATAGAATCTTTCTAGGAAATTTTATCAAAATTTATATACGTTTATAATTGATGCAATTGCTATATAAAAAACAATTTCAATATTTTAGAGGTAATCGTCGTCTTCTATAAAGAAACATGAATTTGTACGTCAAGTGTCTTTTAATCATAAACAAAAACTTATTATTTTTTAAATATAATATATCATTCAATGTTTCGTCAAAAATTTGCAGAATCAAAGATGCTTTTAAAAGGAATTAGCGGACAATTCAAATCGGGTGAGATAACAGCGATTATGGGTCCTTCTGGTGCCGGAAAATCGACGTTACTCAATGTTCTCGCCGGATACAAGTACGTAATTGAATAATCATAAATTCAAATAAACCGTTGAGATCGTCCAAAAATTATATTGGCTAGTCTTATAATCTTTATCGTTATAAATTCAATTAATTATTATTTCTCGCAGAGAATCTATCGGCATTCATAATATTACATACAAAAGTCTGTAATTATATATTATATTATAAAATCAGGCCATCTTATTTCTTCTCATTACTTCTTATTATAATTTGTTTTTTGCGCGATTAAAATCAAATTATATTATATACATATATTACTACGCATGCGTATTATCAAAGATATCGTATATTTTACGACATTCTATATATTTCCATTTTTCCGATAATCTATATTTTTATATTGCACGATTATTTAGTAATTTCAATTTTCATTTATCTACGTCTGAGTTATAAGATCGTGTTTACTAAACAGTATATTGCAAAACGCTTAAATAACTTTGTGGTAGCCTATGATTATTAAGATTAAAAGGATATAGTTTTGGTTGAATAATTAAGAACACAGAAATTAACTTAGTAATCAAAAAGATTATACGATAGTTAAAAAAATAATTATATATTTTGTATCATAAAGTTGGAAGCGATAAACAACGGAAAATTTTGCTGCATTACAATTTATCATACAACATTAAAGCAGACATTCCGTATACAGATACACGGACACAAGTAGCTCAATAAATATCAATGGAAAGCCGCGGAACATGCAGGAATTCAAGAAGATGTCGTGTTACATCATGCAAGAGGATCTCGTGCAACCGAAACTTACGGTTATGGAAGCGATGTCCTTCGCTGCAGACTTAAAACTCGGCAGAAAAAAATCGCAATCCGAAAAACGTATCGCCGTGAGTACGGCCTTTCGTAGCCTATTATGACAGAATATTTTAACGGCCTATATGGAAATCAAGGATAACAACAAAACGATCGTTTCGAAAGAATAAAAGATCGAGGCGGAAAAGCGAATTAATTAACACAACTATACTTCTTGTTTAAACACACTTATTGTTAAAACATTTTTTAACAGTAAATTATAGAAAATCATTCAAGCATCAATTGTTTCTTATGCAAATCAAATTATATACATACATCTCTCTTCACTGATTCATTGTCAGACTTTTTAGCAATACTTTTATGTAATTATCAATAATAACAAAAAATTGATAATTCGTCTAAATATCTCATTTAAAATATTAGTTCCGTAAGGATAATATCATTATTAGTCTCGTGAAATCTAATATCCAATTAACATAACATTCCTTCACATATCAAAAAAGAAAAGATATTATAGATATTATGCGCATTTAGGCAGTAGATTAAATGTAATTTAAATCAAACATAGAATAGCAAAAAAAAACAACAAAAATTGATATCTTAGCATCACTAATTTATATAAGTCATAAAAATATCCACATTTTTAGAAGGTCAATACAACGATTGATTTTTATAGATAAACGAGATTCTGGCTACACTTCGATTGTCCGAAACACAAGACACGTTTATGGAACGACTCTCCGGAGGCGAAAGGAAGAGGCTGATAATCGGACTTGAATTAGTAAATAACCCACCTGTGATTTTTCTGGATGAACCGACCACGTGAGTATCGTACAAGATTTATATAAAATTGTTTGTCTCATCTTCTTATTTATAATATATACCCTAGCTTTTTATTCTCTTAAATGATTACATATATGACTGATCGTATTATAATTATAATAGTAATAAAGAGAGTAATCATATATATTTTTCAAATGTCTGCGTAGATAGAAAAACAAATTTGTCTAAATCATTATATTATTATTTCTTTATCCCAATATAATTATATCATTTTTTCTGCATATAAGTAATCACTTATACGCAAAGAGTGGATTTATTAAAATAATTATATGAAGTCATCACATGTTGCAGCTGTAAGATACATAAAAAGCAATTCTCAAATGTTTTGAAATTATATATAAACGTGTTAAATTCAAGAACGCAAAATATGAGAGTCTCGATAATTATCCGTAATTTTATTCTAAGATCGCAATTTATTGTGCGTTATATGTGAACCTTAGTATTAGTAGTGTCCACGTTGTAACTCGTTAGGAACTATATATTTAGATATCACGGGCATTTTTCTTTTACTAAATAATCTTAACTTATTAGATGTTAATTATCGCCTGAATAATAAAAAAAAGAAGAAGCTGATTTTTCTCAACATGATTATTTATGATGCAAAAAGTAAAAAATGCAATGAACAAGTATTTTGTATCTTGGATATATATACAGGGTGTCCCAGACCATCCGTACACCTCTTTTAAAATGAAAATAAATGGATATCAAAAATCGCGAACATCTTTTAAGTAAATCGGGTATGCTCTGTCGAATGGTGATATTTTCAACTTTTGATTCCGACCGGAAATACGCCATCCGGACCGGAATTTGAATTTTTTGAAGGGAACATAATACTTTTTATTACAGATTCGAATTGTACGTGAAAAAAATAAGAAACTTTTGTATCAAACGTTTTTTCTGAAAGTGCCTCTGCCAATCTTAAAATTGATCTTGAAAGTAACTGTCACAGTTGCTAAAAAATTCAAATTCCGGTCCGGATGGCGTATTTCCGGTCGGAATCAAAAGTTGAAAATATCACCATTCGATAGAGCATACCCGATTTACTTAAAAAATGTTCGCGATTTTTGATAAAAGCCATTTATTTTCGTTTTAAAAGGGGTGTACGGGTAGTCTGGGACATGTATATATATCTTTGAAAACATGAAGAAGCCTGTACATCGATAAACCAAGTATTTTGAAACACAAGAGAAAAGCAAAATATTAGAAAAATCTATATTATTATTAAAATAAATTTTGGAAATTGATTTATTACGGATAATCAATTATTGATTTTCTCAATCACAATTATAACGAGTATTATGAATCACGCATATAACTAAATAAATATAGATGTAAAAAAAACCGATTAATCATAATATTATTAAATGAGCAAACAAATTGAAGGAAATGGCGTAAACAAAACATTTACTCATAATATCTTCAAATTTTATTAGGAAATAGAATGAAAATAACATCTCGTCTCACGCGATATGCTTTCGTGATGAGATGACCGTAGCGCACGCGCAAAACTTTTCTCTCAAAATGTTTTAATATTGTAGAAGCATTGCAGAAAAGATTTATATTTTTTTCAGCGGATTAGACGAGTTGTCCTCTTTTTATTGCATCGATAGTCTTCAAAAGCTGGCACGTTTCGGACGAAATGTTATATGCTCGATACATACTCCCAGCGCAAGTATATTTAACAGATTTGATCACGTCTACATCTTGACTGCCGGAGAATGTGCTTATAGGGGCACCTCGGATAACGTATTGCCATTCCTACAAAGCATAGGTCTAGAATGCCCGAAGCATTACAATCCGGCGGACTTCGGTAAGTTATATGCACGTATGTTCTTTATGCAATCGTATTTTTCGATTTTCATGATTTTTTTCAATATTATTTTCAATATTTCCTTTAAAATTACAAGTCACAACATATATTAATGTCGCGTTCTTCATAAAAAACGCTTAACATTTTTCGTAGGAGATCTCAGAGCTTTAAGAATTCATACTTACAATTAGTTTAATTTCACATACAATCATAATGATATAATAATAACGCTTAGATATATCAGATCTTAAGGTGTAACAAATTCATATTTAATTTAATTTCACAATCATAATAATATAATAATGACGCTTAAATATATCAAAAGATGTTAAAATTTCGAATACTTATTCAGTAATAGAAACCTGCTCGGGCGATTATGGTTCCGATCTGATCGAACAAATGATTACTTGCGTCAAGAAGTTACCGATTCTTCCAATTTCTCGAGCGAAGTATGAACTCGAGCTTGATACGCAGAATCCGAAAGTCTTTTGGCTCGATCAATTCAAAACGCTAATCAAGAGAATGATATTGCAGCTTTATCGAAATAGAGTAAGATCGAACATATATTATATATTACATTACTAAATGCCAAGTGGATTTATATCGCAATTCAAAAGAAATTTGCGAATTCGAGAAAGCTTGATTCTAAAAAACTATATGTTGAATGAGCACATTCTTTTTTATATATTCACAGAATTACATCTATCTGAAGATATCGCTACATATTTTTTTGGGACTAATAATTGGCTTACTGTTTTTGAATATGGGCAATGACGGCTCCAGGGCCCTGTTCAATTTTGGCTTTTGCTTCGCGTGCCTAATAGTATTTCTGTACATACCCATGCTACCAGTATTAATGCATTGTAAGAATATCTTTTCTGTATATACGTAATTAGAATTGGTGTATAAATAATTAATTTAATTAATTTTTTGTTTGCAAAATTCAGTATTTGTCGGTATTATATTTATAGATATTCTGTTGAGTGAGAGAGAGCAGAGAGAGAGAGAGAGAGAGAGAGAGATGAAAATGTCTCTCTCTCTCTCTCACTCTCTCTTTCTCCGCAAAAAAAAGCATTCATTAAAAGCAATCAAAATATATAACATACAATTATGTTTTATAATATTCATTAATTGTTATCATGTTTAAACTTCGTTGAAAATGTCTCTCTCTCTCTCTCTTTCTACGCAAAAAAAAGCATTCATTAAAAGCAATCAAAATATATAACATACAATTATGTTTTATAATATTCATTAATTGTTATCATGTTTAAACTTCGTAAAATCTTTTTAAAAAATAAAAAGGCAAAAAAATAACTAAATTATACTCTATTAACTATATAAAAATCAGCTTATGATTGTATTTTATCTCAATATTCTTTCGTTACAGTTCCTCGTGAAATTAAAGTAATGAAGCGAGAGTACTTCAACAGATGGTACAATTTTAGCGCATACTACTGGGCCATAAATGTAACTAGTATACCTATACAGGTTGGTTCCTTTGGTAAATTCTTTTTTGTATAGCATAGATATTTCATATAATAAATTACTTATTATATATCTTTATTACGTTAGACCTTTATCAAGTCGATCTAACTATTTAAAAAATTCTCTGGATCTTTTCTCAGATACTGTTAGGATTTATATATCTTTCAATGGTCTACCTCATTACGGGTCAACCCCTGGAGTGGCATAGATGCATCATGTTCTTTAGTACTTGCTTCATCTGCGCCTTCATCGGGGAGAGTATAGGACATAATATTGCTAGCATATTCAACTCCGTAGTATGTTTGGAATGATAATTATGAATATAATAAAAAAAAAACATTCTTTAAAATTATAGATATAACAGCAGATGTCTCTTTTTTTTATTTAGAATAGTGTGTTTATCGGGCCGGCGATAACTTGTGCCATGATTTTAACCTCAGTACAAGGTTTTGGAGATTCCACTCCTCTACCAATTTATCGAACGTTATTCATGTATGCCAGTCATATTCGATATGGACTGGAGGCTCTCACAGTAGCCATATATGGTTTTAATAGACCGAGATTACCTTGCCCAGTGGAAGAAGTGTATTGTCATTTCAGTTCGCCCAAAGAGATTTTTCGAACAATAGGTAAGAAACTTCATAATAATACTCGAGCTAATTGTTTTGAATCGTTCATTTTAAGAGCTGTTATATACGCGTATCACATTTATATTCTGTATTAACGATTTTTTCTATTTTATTTCTCAATAATATATAAATATTCGAGATATTAAAGTAACATCTTATCTGTGTGTTTCGCAGGTCTAGAAAATGCTCCAAATTATTGGCTGGATATGCTAGCTCTTATTATTATATTTATTATTTGTAAGGGAATGTTATATTATTTATTGAGGCAAAGAGTGCAACCAAACAAAACTTTTCAGATGCTTCAGATAATCGGGAAATATATCAAGAGCCATTTTAATATGTGATCATTAAGCTCAATGCTTTTAGCTCAATGCTCTCTAAAACAAATCTTAAATTTAAAATGTAATTGTGAAAAAAATACGATTGTTGATACAATGATATGTTCAACGTAATATTAATTGTTGTGAAAAAAATGATTTATATTAATAATATAAAAAATTGATAATCTGTTATAATTTTCGTTAAATAAAAGAAAGTAAATTACATATATTCTCTTGCAAAATTTATTTACTCCTAATTTTGTCATCATATTGTAAAATTCATATCTGTAATGACTTCAAAATAAAATAAGAAACTTTTGTATACAGAACTTTATATATAAAAGCAATAATTTAAATCATGCAAACAGAGTACATATAATTAGCGTTATAGCACTGTATCTGTACAAAAAGTGACTCTCCCGTTATCAAGGATTGTAAAATGAATTATGAAAGAAAATGGCGATGCCATCTAATGTTATTGCTATCTCTTTATTGCTCACAAGTATGTTAGGTTGCATGTTTGCAGAAATTTTTCTCTTAGAAGTTAATATAACACGGCATGATACCGTGATTTTTTTATTGAACATATGCGTCATGTCAGAACAATAAAGAAAATAGCAAGTGATAAGTATAGTAGATAAATGATGTTAGAAAATTCGATATGTATGGTTCGTGATGATACATCAGTTTCAGCATACTGATTTTAGCACACATAATCAAATATGATAATGTTATGATAATATCAATTAAATGCTCTCTTCCTAAATTAATCGTATGCACAATTTAATATTATCTTTTAAAAATTAAAAATAACTGTGTTTTTTGATTATATTAAATATCAAAAATAATTATTGAGAAAAATGTCATAATTATAAGAAAAATTTCCTAAAACAAAATTACAAAGTATAATTATGTAATTATAAAGCAACATTATGTAATAAATTACTTTGTGTAATTATATGTACAGTTATGTCAATTAAATATTCGTGACGCTTTTCAATTTATGTAGTATTTTCACGATACATCTGCTAGAATACTTAATATTGTCAAATTCATAATATTTCATCTTTTCACAATGAGGTCAAGTAAAGAAGACCATCTGCTACACATAATATTTCATCTTTTCACAATGAGGTCGAGTAAAGAAGACCATCTGCTACATGTAATATTTCATCTTTTCACAATGAGGTCGAGTAAAGAAGACCATCTGCTACATGTAATATTTCATCTTTTCACAATGAGGTCGAGTAAAGAAGACCATCTGCTACATGTAATATTTCATCTTTTCACAATGAGGTCGAGTAAAGAAGACCATCTGCTACATGTAATATTTCATCTTTTCACAATGAGGTCGAGTAAAGAAGACCATCTGCTACATGTAATATTTCATCTTTTCACAATGAGGTCGAGTAAAGAAGACCATCTGCTACATGTAATATTTCATCTTTTCACAATGAGGTCGAGTAAAGAAGACCATCTGCTACATGTAATATTTCATCTTTTCACAATGAGGTCGAGTAAAGAAGACCATCTGCTACATGTAATATTTCATCTTTTCACAATGAGGTCGAGTAAAGAAGACCATCTGCTACATGTAATATTTCATCTTTTCACAATGAGGTCGAGTAAAGAAGACCATCTGCTACATGTAATATTTCATCTTTTCACAATGAGGTCGAGTAAAGAAGACCATCTGCTACATGTAATATTTCATCTTTTCACAATGAGGTCGAGTAAAGAAGACCATCTGCTACATGTAATATTTCATCTTTTCACAATGAGGTCGAGTAAAGAAGACCATCTGCTACATGTAATATTTCATCTTTTCACAATGAGGTCGAGTAAAGAAGACCATCTGCTACATGTAATATTTCATCTTTTCACAATGAGGTCGAGTAAAGAAGACCATCTGCTACATGTAATATTTCATCTTTTCACAATGAGGTCGAGTAAAGAAGACCATCTGCTACATGTAATATTTCATCTTTTCACAATGAGGTCGAGTAAAGAAGACCATCTGCTACATGTAATATTTCATCTTTTCACAATGAGGTCGAGTAAAGAAGACCATCTGCTACATGTAATATTTCATCTTTTCACAATGAGGTCGAGTAAAGAAGACCATCTGCTACATGTAATATTTCATCTTTTCACAATGAGGTCGAGTAAAGAAGACCATCTGCGACACATAATGTGAAATGAAAGAGGAACAATGGGAAAAGGTGGTGGTGGCAACTGCAGAAAAAGGTAGTGGGAGAATTGAGCTTATTTAGCTTCGACACTGCTCTCTCGGAGTCAATATCTACTCTCTCCACGTGGAACAATTTGTTCTCTTTTTCTAATAGAATGGCCAAGTATAATATTGCATTGTGTATCTTTTTGCTGTCTTTACTGTACATCACACATGGGTAAGTGAACTAACATTAATGTTCAATGATATTAAAATAAGTATTATTCAAAATATTATATAATTCGCTATATCAATATTCTGATAAATGAAGATAATGTGCGTTAGCATTAGCACACCTGAGCACATGCGCGTACAGATGTTAACGAATATTATATCGAAATGCTTAAAAGTCATTTAAAAGAAAAGTCTAGCGAGAAATATACCAATGTCAAAGCGCATATATAGCTTCCGAGAAATTACTTAATGACGAATTAATTAATATTCATAAAATGAGCTGTTCTATATTTAGATCTTCCTAAACTCAATTGGTCAAATAATTGTAACTGGAAACTACACAAATTGCCTTATTAAACATTAGAATAACATAATATTATCTAATCGCCTAATTAAAATTAAATATTTTTTGATACACAAAATATAAATAAATTAATATAGATAATATTCAAAAATATTTGCATCACGTTCTGATGCAAATCGCAATTAAAAAAAAAAAAAGATATTTCAGTTTCATGTTTTTAATCAAAAATTCGAAAATCAAAAATGTAGGAAACGAAAGTCCAATGAATTTGATGTCCTGATATTTACTCAAGTATGGCCATTGACAGCTTGCTTTGTATGGAAAGAAAGTTCCGAGAAACACAGTTGTTCGTTACCTAAACGAGATGAATGGACTATCCACGGTATTTGGCCGACGAGATATAATACGTTAGGCCCAGAGTTTTGCAACAAATCGCTGCCGTTTAACCCAAGCGTTCTAGCGCCTTTGGAAAGTCAATTAAAAGAGAACTGGAAAGATGTTCACAACGGATCCAACCCTTATTCATTTTGGGGTCACGAATGGAATAAACACGGCACCTGTGCAGTTGTAATAAAAGAATTAAACAATGAATATAACTATTTTCAAGAAGGATTAAAACTTCTCGATATGTATAATATGATGGACGTACTTGCAAAAGCAAATATTTTACCAGGGCAAAAATATATGGTAGAAGATATGTTGGAAGGAATTCAAGGGGTATTGAACAAGAGAGGCCAAATAATGTGCGTGCACAACGAGGTAAATCTAAAATTATTTCGATAGAAACAAACGATATTTGTATAAATCGTTTTCTTACAGATATAGAAAAATAATTTAATATATTAAATTTTCTTATATAAAAGTTTATAGCTTCACTTTCTTTTAGAAAACGGGTGAATTGTATGTGAACGAGATAAGAATCTGTTTCGACAAAGCATTGCAGTTGGTAGACTGTGATGGCATTCGTGAATTCCCTACAAATTGTGATAGATCCAAACAGATAACATATCCTAGCTCCGTACCACACGATAATCGTGTAGTACAGATATAACTATAATAATAATAATATTAAAATCATTGTGTGTGTGTGTGTGTGCACAAACTAGATAAAAAATTATTAAATATTACATATATCACACATATATGACATATGCACTCAAAATAATTTGTCATGGTAAGAATTTAATAATAAATCTTAGTATATAAGAAAAATAATATAATTTAGCTTCCTTTTCATCATTAAAGAAATATTAAAAATAGGTTTTAGATTAAGACATTTACAACACAATTTCTAAATTAAATTATAGATGTATAAATAAAAAAAGCACAATTAGTTCAAATTATAATTAATGTGAGATTCCCAAACCTGTTTTTCTATTATCATCTAAATTTTTAATCATTATGCTATTCATAAAGAAAGAGATTACAAAGAAATCAGAAAGAAGTTTGCATACTACAGATAAGATTACCGATTGTTTATAATAAAGAATATCATTATATTAGCATGAATATCTTATAATTAATCTGTATGATAATATACATTTTTTGCTTACAAATTAGGGCATCACTGGCTACATCATTCCACCTTCTTTTGGACGATTACAACTGCTGAAGGTACCAGACCTGCAAGTTAAATAAAAATATATTATGCTATCTTCAATAAAATAAAAAAGAAATTCATATTGCACTTGCAATAATGTCATCATTACAACTGACAGAATATTGCATAATATATTGCATAATATATTGAAAAATATTAATTGATAAAACTGCACTAATTGTATTAATAAATAATATTTTGTATAAGTTATATTATGTATGTATATGTTAGTGATCAATGTTCAATTGTGCAATCACTAGCAAATACGCGCGCGCGCTTCCTACTATATGTATGCTATACCACAATAAATTATCAATGCAACATACCTAATACATCCAATGGTGTATCATAATCTTCGTCTGTGAATACTTTCTTGGGAAAAGTAGTCATTAATTGAAAAGGACCATTACCATCTGTCCTATTCATTTCAATAAACAGCCTCACTGCGGACAATTGTTCTTTGCTTCCAAAGCTTTGTGTCAAAGTTTGTCCATTAGTAAGCCTAAGCTAAAAAATATCATTGTTTGAAACATATTGCATGTATATATAATATACTTTTATGTATGCATTTATTTTAGTACCTGAAGCCTGGTTTCAGTGTAATCCTTTCTATGATGCATAGATGTGGACGAAGTAATTGCAGACAAGGAAGCTGAAGCTGTATTAACTGACTGATCATTTTCAGCAGTTGCTTTAGCTCGTCTTGCTGCTTTATCAGCTTCAATTTGTGCTCTAACTCTTTCTCTTGCTTCTTTTTCTTCTGCCTTCTCCCGTTTTCTTTGCTCTAAGAGTTTCTTCATTTCTAACTCTTCCAATCTGTTACATAAGCAAAATATAGACTTACATATATTCTATCTAAAATGTACTATCCATTATTGATATTCTTACTTTTTCCTAGCTTCAGACATTTCCTTTCCTGACCGTATCCTATTTTTTTCCCTTTCAAGCGCATCTTTCTTTTCTTGTTCCTCTCTCTCCTTTCTTTTCTGTCTTAATTTTTCTTCCAACATTTTCAGTTGTTCCCTCTTCTCTTCTTCGGTAAGCGGTTTCTTTTCTTCTGTGCTTTCAGAAAATCTATCATGCCCAGACTTTGTGGCATGAAACTCAACTTCTAAGTTAGATTTGAACAGCTTCCCACATCTACAAAAATAGTTTGTAAACATAATAATATCCCATATATTCTTTCTGATAAAGTAATATTTATATACAAAAGATATAACGTATCAATCCCAATACATAATCAAATATTCCTACATTTAAAAACTTATTTTTGCGATTCAACATACACATCACATTTCATGGATTTAGCTGTCTCAGTCGTGGATACCAATTGATTGCTAGCACTAGCGACATTGTCCTGTATTGGTGTGTCAGCAGCTAGTGCTGGAGCACTCTCGCCTATGGAAGGTTCGGGTGCTGGTTCAGCTTCATCCGAATGAGCTAGCAGCCTAAAATAAAAAATCAATAACATGATTAATAACGTGATAGTTTATACTAAAGAGTTATGCGCATACCATTCCATCGCTGGTTCCACGCCTTTATTACCGGTGATCTCCAAAGCCTTCTCACTGTGCAACAAAATAATCAAATATCATCACAGGTTAGACTAAAACGATGTAACGTTTATTTCCGAACTTACGCCTTGGATATACTAAAACCCATGTCCACAAGAATATCTATAACGCCCGACGACATTTCGCGCTGTTCGTTGATACGTTCAACGTCAATATATCACTTTGAAATGTCTTTCAGATCAAGCTGCGCTGTGTACTCCGTTATCCGAAAATTAAATGTCACGTCGAATCGACGCGCTACTTATATGCCGACTTGCCGACCAGACTGAAAATTACTTGTAGCATGGCGACAGATTCGTTAGCGCCAATTTCAAATGTGGAGCCAGCTTCGACAAGTTGATTAATAACTTTCACAGATAACAATAGATAATAATATATCGCAAGATGTATTGATCAATTTTATATATATATATAAACACGTTATAAAAACAAACATTATATTAAAATATAATATAAAATGTTGAAAATATTCAATCGTATTTTGAATCAATTTTACTTATTTATATATATATTCAAGTCTGGCACAATCGTAAACCCAAACTTCAAGTGGAAACGCAATGTTATTTATTTTCACATTAAATATCGTTTTACATTCAACAAAAATATTCAAACGCTTTCCTTATATATGTTTAAATGTTTATTGGTAATACGATAAAAATTATGGTTCTAAATATAAGACAATGAGAGCGAACAGGAGACATAAAAAGATAATGAATTAAAAAAAAGTAATAAAGAAATTATGGCAAAAGAAAATATATATAATACACATCACTTAAATAAAACATTGTACTTAATAAGTAAGAAAATGTTCATTAACAGTTACATCATATATAGTCTTGAATTAACATAACACAATTGAAAATTTATTATTCAGCACCGGAACATCTTCAATCAAATGCGCTTTATTAAGACTGCAATTATACTTTCAACAGTGCCCAAGATAGGACAGCGATGTAAAAACATGAATGAAAATAGTATATATAGTAGAATATCTACTCCAAAATCTCTATATATTATTATTTGCCTGCAGATTGTCAATTAAGCATGCAAGAAAAAAATGTCATAGATCCAAATGTAAAATCTGCTGCTGAGATTTATAGGGATATTGTTTTTTTTCCTCTTGTTTCAAGAAAGAGAGACATATTTCTAAAGTATATGATAAAGAGTTATAAATGTATAATAATCTAATATTCCTGTGACGCTTTGTCGCCTTTTCCAGAACCACCAGTACCAGTTTTCTTCGGCAACAGGACTGCTTGAATATTAGGCAGAACACCACCTTGAGCAATGGTCACACCAGACAATAATTTATTTAGTTCCTCGTCATTACGAATAGCCAACTGCAAGTGACGTGGGATTATCCTGCAGAGGATAAATGTTTGCACAAATTAAACAAAATAAATAATGACAAATAAGTACATAAATGATAAATAAATATAGAAATAGAAAATGTAGAAACACTTTACATAGTAGTAGTATATAACCATATATAAAACTCTCCTTTTTGTTTATGTTATTATGTGTGTATAAATATACAATATATTATTTATACAATCAATTTGTATCAAACAATGTTAAATACACACATACTTATACACACATAACAAAAGTTTCCAATCAAAAACAAAGATTAGTATATATCAAAATAATAAAACGTGATTGATATTTCCTTGAAGTAAAAAAAAACGTAGCGTTATACGCGTTATACATGTAGGGTATAACTTGTATAATGCGTATATATTTCAAGGTAATGTCAAGAACGATCGAGAAATAATTTTCACAAATCAGTTAATGATGTGATTTCCTTCTATAAAGATAAGGACACGAAAGAAATCGAGAGCAACGCGAACGCGAGATAGAAACAGGAAGTCGCAGCACGAAGCGCGAGAGAGAAAAGGAGAAAGATAAACGGAGAGACAAAGAAAGCTAACGCACAAGAGATAACGAGAAAAAGAAAGAAAGAGAGAGAGAGAGAGAGAGAGAGAGAGAGAGAGAAACGATGAAATGAAGGAAGGGCTTGCCTAGTCTTTTTATTGTCCCTGGCGGCATTTCCAGCCAACTCGAGCACTTCAGCCGCCAAATACTCCATCACGGCAGCGAGATAAACCGGCGCACCGGCGCCGACACGTTCCGCATAGTTGCCTTTCCTGAGGAGACGATGGATCCTCCCCACGGGAAACTGCAGCCCTGCCCTGCTGCTGCGAGTCTTCGCCTTTCCCTTGGTCTTGCCTGGAAAGAGTCAGACCGAAGATTGTCATCGTCGTTTGCCGGCATACAGCGGAACGAAAGAAATTCTTTTTTTTCTTTTCCTTTACTCACCGCCTTTGCCGCGTCCGGACATGTCTCACTGAATCGAATGCGATTGCTCTTCCGTGTATGAGAGAGATAGTCTACGAACTGGATATGTCGACACGCCAACACCGAGCGCTGAAAGCCGAATGAAGCAGCGGCCAGCGGCCCGCGCAACCAACGGTTACGCGCATGCACATTCAGATATTTTGACGGCGATTGTGTCAGGAAGGCGTTCGTTTGCGCGGGAACGAGCGCGCCAAGACACGTCGCTAAAAATCTCTAGCTATCTAGCGCGAGTGTTATTTTATATCACTAGAACCATTGGCAAAATATTGTTCAAGATATGCAACTGTGCATAAATATTCTTCTCATAGGGAGTTTAAATATTCCGCAAATCGAACGAGGCAATCTAAAGTATCGATTCTGTAATTCAAGTGAGAGTGAAAATTATATGACAATAATCAGCAAATTTACTAGAAAATCTATAATTTCATTGGTCCAAATCTAGTATCGATACTCAGAGTATCGATTAGCTGTACCATGTCCACTATATATCTCATGAAGTTGGACATATTTGGAGAATATTCGAACCGTGCGCAATCTATCTCCATAACTCGTGCTAGAAAAGCAGAAGCCGATCAGAACTCGCGCTAAAAAAGCAGAATGTACTGCTTATTTTCAGCGCGAGTTCTGATTGGCTTCTGCTTTTCTAGCACGAGTTCTGATTGGCTGGTATGAATTCTCCCTAAGGGTACATCTCCAGGAGGCCTATCAGCAATCCAGATATATAGATCGGTAGGTGCACCCGGGTAGGGAATCGGAACACAGCACTGGTCTAGTTTCCACCGAAGTATTAATTCGCATCTAGTGCGGCGTAAGACTAAATTTAAGTCGATGGAAATACGACTGACTGTGTTCATTTCACTCTCACTCCGATCTACAAGCTTTGTCGGAATGGCAGCGAATTGACACGAAATTTATGGCGAATTCGATTGATGTGCACTCGCTCCGTTTCAGTGGCTAGTAACTTTTTGTTACCAGACGCACATGGTTGGAGCGCATAGTTTAATACTGACCCGAATGCGATTATTTGCACTGACTTGGGAGCGATTACAGGCACTGATCCCAATATAGTGCATTTAGTAACTTTTTTAGTGGTGCCCACATGTGCAATATGCGACTTGTAATCAACAAGAGAGCAGAGAAAAACCTACAGTAATCAAAGAGAGATACTTTAAATATGAAATAATATAATAAATATTTAAACTATACATTGAAATTATGTGTGATAATATCTCTTTATCAGAATTGCCAAGGTGTGAAGCCGGCCTTATACAGAACGCAATCAACGCCAAAAATTTTTGGCGCGAATACTCTGATAGCTTGAAGGTTAAGTGGAATTCGATAAACCATCGCTTCTCTACTTTCTTTATTTATTACATCGTGATACGTGCGAGAATCATACCTGTTAATTTTAATCGAGATAATGAAATTTACTACTCCTGAAATTTCGTGGCACAATCGTGACCCGGTGCTGAGCGTTGATATACAGAATGGTATATGCAAAAATTTGAAAGGAGAACCGTTTTGGAGAGTGGCGACTGGAGGAGCGGACTGTCACGTTTTGGTAATATAGAAAGATTATATATAAAGACACTATATATCATATATATAAAATTGCATTTATATATAGAAAAAGCATTGTTTTAATTAGTATAGAAATAATGGAATAAACATACTGATAACAGGATAGATTTATACAATCCTATCAAAACTACCAAATATTTTCTATATTTTCTGAAAGGCAAGAATTTTCTAATAATATCTTTCTAAAGAGTACAATTAATTCTATATTATAATATAGTCAAAAGTATGACAAAATTGAGTTTGTATGTATGTATGTATGTGCAGAATATATTTTAAACAATTGTGTTTAAGCATAGATCTGGCATTTAACAACAACCAAGTATGGCGGAGCTACTGTGAATTTTGCAATAGACTTGGATCGTCATCAAAAGGCAGTAAATATTGTGAGATTTTCCCCATCAAAAGAAATTCTAGCATCAGGAGATGATGGTTAGCTATTGTTATATCTACATGATGTTATTACATCGTTTTTATATTATTTTTGTTTTGACATATTAATAATAATACTGATTTTAATATACAGAATCAGTTATTATCTTGTGGAAAGTCAAGGAGAGAGAGGGACGAGATTCTTCTCCACCTTCAAGTGATACCGAAACTAAAGAACAATGGACTTCTTGGAAAGTATTGAGAGGTCATATTGAAGATATTTATGACATCAGTTGGTCACCAGACTCTAATTCTTTAATTTCTGGATCTGTTGATAACACTGCTATATTATGGGATATTAAAAAAGGACGTAAAACTGCGATATTATCAGATCATAAAGGTTTTGTTCAAGGGGTGTCCTGGGATCCCCTCAATCAATATGTATGCACTATAAGCACAGACAGGTATGTAATCCATATTATATATTATGCCAATTATGATAAAACATTTTATATTGTTCAGTTTTGTATTAAAAGACATGTTTTTTGTTTTTTAGACATTTTCGTTTAATAAACATTGCTACAAAGAAAATTGTTCAACGAGTTTATAAGTCCACAATTCCAACACCATTTGGTAGCCCATTGGAGGGGAAGATTGTACGTTTATTTTACGACGACACATTTAAATCATTCTTTCGTAGGCTGACCTTCTCAATAGATGGATCACTGATTTTTGTTCCCTCTGGAATAATTGAATCACATGAAACTACAGAAACTATATCAAATGCGACGATTGTGTTCTCCAGGAAAAATATGAAAGAGTCAGTATTAAAATTCCTGATTCTCTGAATTTCATTTAGAAAAAATCTTATCAATTTTAATAATGTGTTTTTTAGACCAATAATGATTTTGCCTACTATGAATGAGTGTACTATAGCAATAAGATGTTGTCCGGTATATTTTGAATTGCGGGAGAATGGACCAAATGCACTGATAACATTGCCTTATAGGATGATATTTGCAGTTGCAACACAAAGTTCTGTATTAATTTACGATACGCAACAAACTTGTCCAATTGGTGTAATATCACTTATTCATTATGGTAGATTGAATGATCTCTCATGGTAATTATCATATTATTATTATCTAGTTATTATATACTTCTGCTTAAGTTACTTCTAATATTCAACTTCTTTTTTTTCTTCTGTAGGTCCAGTGATGGCCAAATTTTAATTGTATCTTCGAGCGATGGCTATTGCTCCATAATACAGTTTCAAGAAGGTGAACTAGGTAAAATTTATAAAATGAAAAATCCTGTAAATACAGTCTTAACAGATAAATGTAAAAGTTCTGGCAAAAACTCAAGAAATATAGACAAAGACAGTGTAATCAAAAGCAGCATTTCAACATTTGATGTTGACGATTGTGCAATGGATATTGATATTGTAAAATCTGATACAATCGATACAATAGTACATCAACCTGAAGAACATAATAAACAGAAATTGAGTGAAGTAGTAGATGGTCAAAGTATTAAATCAGAGATCAGTGCTTTACAAATAGACAAGAAATCAAGTGAGGATGCAGAAGAAACAGAAGATATCAAGTTAGTGTATAATGAGGAAAGTAATAGTAATATGAACAAAACTAAAATCAGGAATACTCCACCAAAACCTGATGTTGCTCCTGTAAAATGTCATAAAACCCCTAGAAGAGTAAAATTAATAACTTTGTCGAGTCCAAAAGAACTTAAAAAATAATTGCTCTTATGTACACAAAAATAGATACTTTTCTGAAACTTATTATATAGTTTAATTATGTAATTATTTTTTTATACTGTATAGCGGATGCCGACCACGAGATCGTATATATTTCTTCAAGATGACTATATTGTAAGAAATATAAATTTTATATTATAAATAATGTGTGAAAGAGTTTTTTTTTTTTTTATACAAGATATCTTTAAATTCGAACGAAGTTTAAAGAAAAGCATTCTTA